>NC_043016.1:0-73282 GCF_006345805.1 Octopus sinensis | reverse complement strand
AGGAAAATCCAAACAAGAAAGCACAAAAAAATACACAACGCGAGGACGTGGAACAAATATAGTATTATTGGAACAAAGTAAGAAAGAAAGAAAGAAAGAAAAAAGAAATAAATTATCAGCGCATAGGGACGAATTATTACGAGATAGGACTAAAAATGAAAAGATTATATTTTGGGAGACAATATCAACAGCTTAGCTCACGAAAAGAATCAACAAGCAGATTATTAAATAGATAATACATTTTAAGTGTCAGTGGCCAATGTAGTACGAGTGGTCAAGAAGTGAAATGAGAAATTCTTAGCTTATCTAGCTCAGGAAAGAAGTAAAGAAGGAGGCTTTAACGTTTCGAGCAGAGCTCTTCGTCAGAAACATAGGAGAAGGAAAGATCCAGGTGTGTGCGTGTGTGTGAGTGTGTGTGTATGTGTGTGTGCGTGTATGTGTGTGTGAATGAATGTGTGTGTGTGAGTATGTGTATATGTTTGTGCATCTGTGTTTGTCCCCCCAACCACCAACGTCGCTTGACAACCAATGCTGGTGTGCTTATGTCCCTCTAACTTAGCGGTTCAGCAAAAGCAACTGATTGAATAAGTACTGGGCTTACAAAGTAAAGTCCTGGGGTCGATTTGCTTGACTAAAGGCAGTGCTCCAGCATGGCCACAGTCAAATGACTGAAACAAGTAAAAGGATAGATAGATAGATGGATAGATAGATAGATAGATAGATAGATAGATAGATAGATAGATAGATAGATAGATAGATAGATTGATAGATAAATAGATAGATAGATAGATAGATAGATAGATAGATAGATAGATAGATAGATAGATAGATAGATAGATAGATAGATAGATAGATAGATAGATAGATAGATGGATAGATAGATATAGTATAGAATATACTATCTAATAGAGGCCAAAATATCTTCAGGAACTGTTACTCAGCTCATCGGATGGCTGTAATAATGCTAACTAATCTGTATTATCACAACTGTGTGATGAATAGTGACAGAAATTCTGTAAATACATTTTCTTTTCTTTTTGTTTGTAAATGGTTAATAACTTTCTTCAAACTTCATGGTTGTATTAAGTATTTTACACTACCTCTGGCATTTGAGTACTATTTTTCTCACCCTGTTTTACACCTATGTGCCTACACCTGTCGGCGTACATAGAAAGATAGATACACAGTCAGACAGACAGACGGATGGATGGACAGGTGGACAAACAGACAGACAGACAGACCGAAAGTTGGACAGATGGATGGACAGACAGATGTAGAAACTTTGCCAGATCAGATTGGAGAATGGTTCAGCCTTCTGGCTTGCCAGCCCTCAGTCAAACCATCCAACCCATGCCAGCATGGAAAGCAGACAGACTTTAAATGATGATGATGATTATATATATATAATATATATATGTGTGTGTATGTATATATGTATATATATATATATATATATATATAATATATATATATATGTACCACACAATATAGACTGGTAGTTAGTGACTTTAGGATCAGGACTAGGAGGACAACTAGAAGACGACAAATATGGAGAAGAAGGATCTGGAAGCTTAAAGATCCTGCAAATGGACAGAGATTTAGGACATATTACTTGAAGCCTCTGACGAAGTAGAAGGGGATAGAGCATCACAGGGGGTAGAAGACAGCTGGACGTTTCTAAGGGACAAACCTGCTGAGAGCCACTGACCAGATCTGTGGTTGGTGCAAAGTCCCCTCTCGACCTAGAATAACGTGGTGTGGAACAATATTGTAGACAGGGCTATTAGAGAAAAGAGACAGGCTTGGAAGGTCTGGAAAAATGGGGGTAGCAGGGAATTGTATCAGACTGCCAAAAGAGAAACTAGGAGACAGGTTATTAGCCAGAGGGGAAGCAGATAAGAAAAAATTTGCCAATGTTCTGCACCGTGAGGACCAAAGACTGGAGGTGTTTCGCGTTGCAAGACAGTGTGTGAGAGAGAATCGTGATGTGGTAGGAGAGAAGTGTGTTTGCATGGAAGATGGTTCACTTGCGCTAAATGAGGATGCAAAGAGAGAGGTTTGGAGATGCCACTATGAAAGGTGCTGAATGAAGAAAATGAATGGGATAAAGAGAGTCTGCCGAATGTTGACCCAACAGAGGGACCAGCTATCCGAGTTGATAGTTCCGTGGTAGCTAAGGAAATTAGAAGCATGAAGACAGGAAAAGCCCCAGGCCCATCAGGAATCACTGCAGAGATGCTCAAATGTCTGGTAGTGTCGGCTATAGCCTAGTCACCCGTATAGTTAATCAGGTGATACACAAAGGAGTCATACCCAATGACTGGTGTAGCAGTTAATAGTCAACTGCTACAAAGGTAAGGTGATGCCTAGATACAATAACTACAGAGGTATCAAGCTGTTGGATCAGGTGATGAGGTTACGGAGAGGGTCATAGCCCAACTAATTAGAGAGAGAGTTAGTTTAGATGAGATGCAGTTTGGGTTTGTGCCAGGGAAAAGTACTACTGATGCTATATTCCTGGTAAGGCAGCTGCAGGAGAAATACCTAGCCAAAGATAAGCCCCTGTACCTGTACCTGCTTTTGTTGACATGGAGAAAGCCTTCGACAGGGTCCCCCGATCCCTTATCTGGTGGGCAATGAGGAAACTAGGGATAGATGAATGGTTAGTGAGAGCTGTGGGGCCCATATAGGGACGCTGCTAGTAGGGTGAGGGTTGGAAATGAGTACAGTGAAGAATTCCGGTAGAGGTAGGGGTCCACCAAGGCTCAGTACTCAGCCCCCTCCTATTTATCATAGTCCTCCAGGCAATAACGGAGGAATTCAAGACAGGATGCCCTTGGGAGCTCCTCTATGCTGATGACCTTGCTCTAATTGCTGAGTCGCTATCAGAACTGGAGGAGAAGTTTCAGGTGTGGAAACAAGGATTAGAATCGAAGGGCCTCAGAGTCAATCTAGCTAAACCAAAGTCGTAATCAGTAGGAAGGTAGACAAATCACAACACGCCTTCAGGTAGATGGCCCTGCTCGATCTGTAGAAAAGGTGTAGGTAGAACTCTAAGATGCACCAAGTGTAAGCTATGGACACATAAGAGATGCAGCAATGTCAAAGGAAGGCTAACTAGGAAGATGGTTTTTTGTATGTGGCAGATGCTCAGGAACAATAAACACTGAAAATGCTCTGAGACCAACTTGCGTCACTTTCCAGGGAGAAAAACTAAAATAGTTGATAGTTTCCGTTACCTAGGTGACCAAGTCAGCAGCGGGGGCGGGTGTGCTGAAAGTGTAACTGCTAGAGTAAGAATAGCTTGGGCAAAGTTCAGAGAGCTCTTACCTCTGCTGGTGACAAAGGCCTCTTGCACAGAGTGAAAGGCAGACTGTATGATGCGTGTGTACGAACAAGCCATGCTACATGGCAGTGAAACATGGGCCGTGACTGCTGAGGATATGCGTAAGCTCACAAGAAATGAAGCCAGTATGCTCCGATGGATGTGTAATGGTCGGTACTCACACTCGGCAGAGTGTAAGTACCTTGAGAGAAAAGCTGGACCTAAGAGCATCAGTTGTGGTGTGCAAGAGAGACGTTTGCGCTGGTATGGTCATGTGGCGAGAATGGATGAAGATAGGTGTGTGAAAAAGTGCCACACCCTAGCGGTTGAGGGAAACTGTGGAAGAGGCAGACCCAGGAAAACCTGGGACGAGGTGGTGAAGCACGACCTTCGAACTTTAGGTCTCACTGAGGAAATGACTAGAGACCGAGACCTCTGGAAGTGTGCTGTGCGCAAGAAGACCCGGCGACAAGTGAGTCCATAACCCGTGGCCTTCTACATGGGATGGCGCAGCCTACGTTATGCATACCTTCCCTTCTTGGGACACAAAACTCTACTTGTGAAGACGTGTTGAGGCAAGTGAGGATCAGAATCGAAATCGATCAATGGAAATTGCGGATGTGTTACCAGTGCCGGTGGCATGTAAGAGAACCTTCCGTTTCGGACCGTTGCCAGCACCGCCCCCGTTTCGTGTCCATTGCCAGCCTCACCTGGCCCTCGTGTCGGTGGCACATAAAAAAGCACCATCCGTTCGTGGCCGTTTGCCAGCTCTGTCTGGCACCAGTGCGGGTGGCACGTAAAAAGCACCCACTACACTCACAAAGTGGTTGGCGTTAGGAAGGGCATCCAGCCGTAGAAACACTGCCAGATTTGACTGGGCCTGATGAAGCCTTCTGGCTTCACAGACCCCAGTAGAACCGTCCAACCCATGCTAGCATGGAAAACGGACGCTAAACGATGATGATGATGATGATGATATATATATACATTCAAAATGTGACCGCGTGTGTACCATTGGCGATTTTTTCCTCCTTCTTCCCTTCTTTGGATCTTTCCTTTTCCTATGTTTCTGACGAAGAGCTCTGCTCAAAACGTTAAACCCTCCTTCTTTCCTTCTTTCCTGAGCATCCAATAATACTATACTTGTTCCATGTCCTCGCGTTGTTGTGTTTTCTCATTGTGTTTTCATGTTTGGATTAACTTTATACACATACACACACACACACATATATATCATCATCATTTAACGTCCGCTTTCCATGCTAGCATGGGTTGGACGGTTCAACTGGGGTCTGGGGAGCCCGAAGGCTGCACCAGGCCAGTCAGATCTGGCAGTGTTTCTACAGCTGGATGCCCTTCCTAACGCCAACCACTCCGAGAGTGTAGTGGGTGATTTTATGTCACCGACACAGGTGCCAGACGAGGCTGGCGAACGGCCACGCTCGGATGGTGTTTTTATGTGCCACCGACACAGGTGCCAGACGAGGCTGGCGAACGGCCACGCTCGGATGGTGTTTTTATGTGCCACCGACACAGGTGCCAGACGAGGCTGACGAACGGCCACGATCGGATGGTGTTTTTTACGTGCCCACAGCACGGAGGCCAGTCGATGCGGTACTGGCTACGGCCACGTTCGGATGGTTTTCTTGTGTGCCACCGGCACTGGTACCACAAAGATACAAATTCCATTGATGTTCATCTATTTTGATTTGATTTGATTTTCACTTGCCTCAACAGGTCTTCACAAGTGTCACAAGAAGGAAGGAAGGTATGCACAGGTGAACTGACAACGTCCCAGGTAGGGCCACGGGTTATGCCTGACTAGTCTTGCCGGGTTCGGATGATGTTTTTATGTGTCTCCGACACAGGTGCAGATGGATGGTGTTTGTTATGTGCCCACAGCACAGAGGCCAGTCGATGCGGTACTGGCTACGGCCACGTTCGGATGGTTTTCTTGTGTGCCACGGCACTGTACCACAAAGATACAAATTCCATGATGATGTTCATCTATTTTGATTTGATTGATTTGATTTGATCACTTGTCTCAACAGGTCTTCACAAGTGTCACAAGAAGGAAGGTATGCACAGGTGCACTGACTACGTCCCAAGTAGAGGCCACGGTTATGTCCTGACTAGTCTTGCCGGGTCTTCGGATGGTGTTTTTATGTGCCACCGACACAGGTGCCAGATGAGGCTGGCGAATGGCCACGATCGGATGGTGTTTGTTATGAGCCCACAGCACAGAGGCCAGTCGATGCGGTACTGGCTACGGCCATGTTCGGATGGTTATGGCCGTAGCCAGTACCGCATATATATATATAATCCAAATTTTATAGTATTAAGTATCCATCATGGCTGGTCTTACCAATTGGTTTTTCGTAAAGAATTCAATGAAGTATTAGGTAGCAATCCAATTATATAACTCTACGCTTATCAGAGATAGCTGATATAGAAGGAAATATGGCCAGCCATGATGGATACTTAATACTATAATATTCAGATTATATTCCCAGACAGCTGTACGAGTGCATCTTCTCCCTGACTTTTGTTCTCTTAGATAACTCACACACATCATCATCATCATCATTTTACGTCTGTTGTCCATGCTGGCATGGGTTGGATGGTTTGACTAGGCTGGCAAGCTGGAAGGCTGCACAAGACTCCAGTCTGATTTGGCATCGTTTTCTACAGCTGGATGCTCTTCCTAATGCAAACCACTCCAAGAGTGTCATGGGTGCTTTTACATGTCACCAGCACAGGTGTCATTTACATGACACCAGGCTGCTTTTATGTGTTGCTGGTTCTCACATTTTCCGGCCTTCTCTTCTTGCTCACCTTTCCTCCTCTTTCACTTCAGTCTGTTCCTTTTATTTTTTTTTTTTGCCCCCTCCTTAATTCTTCTGTTCCCTCTGCCTCTACAACTTTCTCTTTTCTCTACCCATGTGACTGGTGTTCGGCCAAGCCTGACCTTTCTTTCTTGGTTCAACTACCATTCTGAGATGAGAAAAATCTCAGGCAGTGTGGGATACAGCCTAATCACTTGCATAGTTAATCAGGTTATCCCTAATGATTGGTATTATAGCTAACTGCTACAAAAGTTAAAGGTGATGCCTTCAATAGAAGCAACTACAGAGATATCAAACTGCTGGACCAGGTCATGACAGTTACAGAGAGAGAGAGTTATAGCTCAATTGATAAGGAATAGAATTAAACTAGATGAGATGCAGCATGGTTTTGTACCTATGAAGATTACTACAGATGCCATCTTCGTAGTGAGACAGCCAAAGGAAAAGTATTCGGCCATAAGTAAGCCACTGTACTTAGTTTTCGTCGACCTGGAGAAAGCTTTCGACAGAGTCTCATGCCCTATTATATGGTAGTCTCTAAGGAATCTAGAAGTATAGTGTGGCTTGTTAAAGCCATACAAACTACGTACAGGGGTGTTGTTAGTGAGGTGTGAGTCAGCCATGAATACAGTGATAAATTTAGTCTACAGGTAGGGGTTCACCAGGGCTCAGATCTTAGTCCACTCCTATTCATCATAGTCCTCCAGGCCATAACAATAATTCAAAACTAGATGCCCGTGAGAACTACTCTATGCTGATGACCTGACTGTTATTGCAGAATTTGTAGTAGAATGGAGAATAAGTTCAAGGTATGGAAGCAAAACCTTGAATCAAAGAGATTTAAAGCTAACCTAGATAAGACCAAAGTTGTTGTTAGTAAGAAAGGAGATAAAACTCTCTTTCTTATTTCTTTATTGCTCACAAGGGGCTAAACATAGAGGGGACAAACAAGGACACACAAACGGATTAAGTCAATTACATCGACCAGAGTGCGTGACTGACTGGTACTTAATTTATCGACCCCGAAAGGATGAAAGGCAAAGTCGACCTCGGCGGAATTTGAACTCAGAACGTAACGGCAGACGAAATACCCATTTCTTTACTACCCACTAGGGGCTAAACATAGAGGGGACAAACAAGGACACACAAACGGATTAAGTCAATTATATCGACCCCAGTGCATAACTGACTGGTACTTAATTTATCGACCCCGAAAGGATGAAAGGCAAAGTCAACCTCGGTGGAATTTGAACTCAGAACGTAACGGCAGACAAAATACCCATTTCTTTACTACCCACTAGGGGGCTAAGCATAAAGGGAACAAACAAGGACACACAAACGAATTAAGTCAACTACATCGACCCCAGTGTGTGACTGACTGGTACTTAATTTATCGACCCCGAAAGGATGAAAGGCAAAGTCGATTTCATCGGAATTTGAACTCAGAACGTAGCGGCAGACGAAATACCGCTAAGCATTTCGCCCGGCGTGCTAACATTTCTGCCAGCTCGCCGCCTCTTTCTGTCAGGTAAATGGTCCTGCTCAATTTGTAGGAAAGAAGTGGGGGGTGTAATTCCATTCCTTAAACTAAATGTAATCTATGGACACATAAGAGATGCAGAGGAATCACTGGTAGATTAACAGATAAAGTTACCTTTGTGTGTGGCAGATATGCAGGAACAATAAGCACTAAGCGTGCATGGGATTTAGACTCTCTCAAATATCTTGAGGCAGTTGATAGTTTCTGTTATCCAGGTGACTAAATTAGTAATGGGGGTGGATGCTCTAAAAATATTGTCTTTAGAATAAGAATAGGATGGAGGAAGTTCAGAGAGCTACTACCTCTGTTGGCAACAAAACGATTCTCTCTGAGAGTGAAAGATAGATTGTATGATGCTTATGTATGATCAACTATACTCCATGGTAGTGAGACATGGGCTCTGAAAACAGAGGACATGCATAGACTAGAGAGGACTGAAGGCAGTAATCTTTGCTGGATGTGTAGCATCAATGTGCATAAACAACAAAATGCAAATGTATTGAGAGAAAATTGGGTATAAGAGGAATCAAATCCAGCATGCAAGAGAATAGACTTTGTTGGTTTGGACATGTGATGCGTATGAATGAAGAAGTGCCAATCACTGAAAGCGGATGGTACCTTTGGAAGAGGGAGACCCAGGAAGACATGGGATGTAGTGGTGAAGACATGATTTCGGAATGCTGGGATTCACAGAGGAAATGGCAATGGACCAAGACATTTGGCAACATGAGATTCTGGAGAAGACCCACCCACATCAGTGAACCTAAGTACTAGAAGCGTTGTGTTCCACCCACACATGACAATAAAATTTTCACAAACTTTACCGCAACAAACCAAACTACATCTCTACTTTCCCAAAACTGTTTCTCTTCTCTTCCTCACATTTCCTCTTCATACATTATGATTATCTTCCACTCCTCAATCCAGTTCTCACTACCCTGCTCACTGTACCATTGCTTCCTCTCATCTCCTTCCCCACTATATACCCAGATTATTACCAGTCACACTCATGACCCCCACTCCCTACTCATGACTTCTTGGCAATACCCTGTCAGAACCCTCCACCTTTCATCTCTTTCTTCCTTACTCTACCATCCCATCTATACTTTGATCTCCATTCCCTGTGAGTATACCCTGGCACTTGCCACCATCCCCCCTCCTGCTCTTGCTGTCTCCTAATCTCTCACTCTTGCCCTTGCTCTTCCCTCTTGCTGAGTAATCCCGTTTCTCCTCTACAGTAACAAACCTGTTTCTGCCCTTGTTCACTCTCTCTCTCTCTCTCTCTCTCTCTCTCTCTCTCCCTACTTCTCTTGCTCTTACCTCTGGCTTGGTAACCATGTATCTCCTTTACAGCAGCACATCTCTTTCTTGTTAACTCCCCTTCTCTCTCCAGGTAACCATGTCCATCTTCAGCAGCACACCTGTTTCTGGTTTCATTCCTGTTAACTCTTATTCTCTTTCCCTTTCTTTCTCTCCTTCTCCTCCTCTCCCTCTCTTCTTCTCCCCTCTCTCTCTCTCTCTCTCTCTTTCTCTCTTTCTCTCTAAATGCTTAACCATGTACCTCCTATATAGCAAGACATCTGTTTCAATCTCTCTGTCACACTCTAACCTTTCATCATCTGACACAAGATAACCTCCTTCAATGCTCACTCCCCTCTCAAAGATCCCTTGTCTAGCAAACTTACTTGGTGACCCTACCAAGTCCACACTGTACAGTGGTTGGCATTTGGAAGGGCATCAAGCTGTAAAAACCATACCAAAACTGACCTCACCTGTGCTTGCTTGTGTCATGTAAAAGCACCCAGCACACTCTGTAAAGTGGTTGGTGTTAAGAAGGACATACAGCCTTAAAAATCAATACCAAAACAGACACAGAAGTCTGGTGCAGGCTCCTGCCTGGCTGGCTTCTGTGAAACCGTCCAATCCATCCCAGCATGGAAGGAGGACATTAAACGATGATGATGATGATGATGAAGATGATGATGATGATATATGTATATAGTTCAAATTTACTGAAAACAAAAGACAAAGGCAGGTGATGGAACAACAAACAGGTGTATTAGTCTAATGCTCAGGAAGAATGGAAAAGTCTTTGATGTTTTGAACCTATGCCCTTTAACAGAATGGACTGAGAGTGAGTAAAATTGAGAGAGAATGGGAGAAAAAACACAGAGAGAGTAAAAATGTGAAGAGATTAACAGTTTCACATGAAATATATATATATATATATATATATATATATATATATATATATAAATTAATAATAAAATATTAGGGAATAAATCCAAACTTACAGGGAAAAATCAGATTTAGGATTGAATCCAATTTTATAGTAAAATATTATATTATATTAAATTAGAAATAAAACCACTATTAGGCAAATCAAACAATGAAAAACTTAAGCCAATACATAAATTAATTAATTTATATTATTTTAAATATATATCAAAAATATTAAAAGTTTAATAAAAGATAATGAGTAAAACACTACGATCGTTTCATGGCTGTCCAATTCGTAATAATTCGAGCTATGTTTACAGTCAATCTTCAGGTAATTGAAATATTTATCTTAGCGAGGTTTAGCAATGAAACGATCGTAGTGTTTTACTCATTATCTTTTATTAAACTTTTAATACTTTTGATATATATTTAAAATAATATAAATTAATTAATTTTATGTATTGGCTTAAGTTTTTCATTGTTTGATTTGCCTAATAGTGGTTTTATCTCTAATTTAATACAATATATATATATATATATATATATATATATATATATAATGGGAAGCTTTACGAAAATAAACAAAAGACGAAGGCAGGTGGAGTACAAACAAACAGTTGTATTAGTATGGCGCACAGGAATAGAAATAAAACAAGTCTTTTACGTTTCGAGCCTACGCTCTTCAACAGAAGATACACAGAAAAGAAACACAGAGAGAAACAAGGAGAGAAAAAAAATGCACGCAGGAGCTAATATATATATATATGTAGTTTACTGTTCCACTAAGGTAGGATCAACAAAATGTATCCCATTCAGTGAAAGAGCTACTAACCATGTATCGCAATGGCAAGAAACTATTTGTAGCTCTTATTTTAATACAGTGTGTACTAGATCATATATATATATATATATATATAATATATATATATATAATATATATATATATACGTGTGTGTGTATTATGTTGGCTAGAAAATAAATTTGTTTTTCACAAAAAGAGTTACAATTTTTCTGAATGACTTTTGTCAATGTTATAATTTTTTTTCCTTTTGACTTTTGATAGCTGTTACTTTTAGCTTACTTTAGAAGTAAATTGTGCATAATTTTGTTTACAGCTGTTAGTTCAGTGTCAATTTTAACATGGAGTGCAAAAACGAACATTTTTCCATATTTTGCTTTTTTTTATATCCGTAAAGACAAGAATGCTGCTAAGGTTCACAAAAGAGATTCGTGAAGTTTATGGTGTTGATTGCTTAACAGAATGTCTATGTCAGAAATCATCATCATCATCATCATCATCATCGTTTAACGTCCGTTCTCCATGCTAACATGGGTTGGACGGTTCGACCGGGGATCTGGGAAGCCAGAAGGCTGCCCCAGGCTCCGGTCTTATCTGGCAATGTTTCTACAGCTGGATGCCCTTCCTAACGACAACCACTCCGTGAGTGTAGTGGGTGCTTTTTACGTGCCACCTGCACTGGAGCCAGGCGAGGCTGGCATCGGCCATGGTCAGATTGGTGCATTTTACGTGCCACCGGCACGGAAGCCAGTCGAGGCGGCACTGGCTTCGGCCACGATTCGGATGGTGCTTTTTACGTGCCAGCGACATGGAAGCCAGTCGAGGCGGCGCTGGCATCGGCCACGATTCGGATAGTGCTTTTTACGTATCTCCAGTCCAGGGGTCCTGGCATCTACCAGTCATAGGATTGGTTCAATTTCGATCTCGATTTCACTTGCCCCAACAGGTCTTCGCAAGCAAAGGTGCCTGTCGTTGGATGAGGTTCGATATCGACTTCGCTTGCCTCAACAGGTCTTTGTGTGTCGGTTTTAAAAATTCCATTCTGGAGATTTTCCACTCAAATGTCCTGGTTGATCTACTGAAATTGATGATGACCGAATCAAAGCCATAATTGAACCTCGTTGTCATATAACTGTGTGAGAGGTTGCAGAGAAGTTAAATGTATCACATATAACGATTGAAAAATCACTTAAAATGTCTTGGATTCATTAAGAAGCTCGATATTTGGATTTCACATATATTAAAAGAGATTGATATCCACAATATAGCCCTGACCTTGCACCAACAGATTACCATTTATTTCAAAGTTTGCAAAATTCTTAGAATTGCAAAATTTTCAATAATGATGATAACCTGAAGTCACACCTGCTTCAGTTTTTTGGCTGATAGGGACCAGAAGTCCTATAAACACAGAACCATGAAGTTGCCAGAAAGATAGCAAAAGGTCATCAAACAAAATGGAAAACATACAATTGATTTAAGTTCATTCTTTGTATGAAAAATAAATTACTTTTATTTCACACTAAAAAACCGAAATTACTTTCTTATTTCTCTATTGCCCACAAGGGGCTAAACATAGAGGGGGGAAACAAGGACAGACAAAGGGATTAAGTCAATTACATCAACCCCAGTGCATAACTGGTACTTTATTTATCGACCCCAAAAGGATGAAAGGCAAAGTCGACCTTGGCAGAATTTGAACTCAGAACGTAAGGATAGATGAAATACTGCTAAGCATTTTGCCCAGAGTGCTTACGTTTCTGCCAGATCGCCACCTTAAAAGTACTTTCTTGCCAACCCAATATATGTTTGTATGCATGTATGTTTGCATGTATGTATGTATGTATGTATGTGTGTGTGTGTGTGTGTGTGTGTGCGCGTATGTATGTATGTATGTATGTATGTTTGTATGCATGTATGTTTTCATGTATGTATGTATGTATGTATGTATGTGCGTGTATGTGTGTGTGTGTGTGCATATGTATGTATGTATGTATGTATGTATGTATGTATGTATGTATGTATGTATGTATGTATGTATGTATGTATGTATGTATATACGTTTGTACATACAACAGATACCATTCAGTTCCTGTCTGCCAAATCCGCTCAATGACTTTGGTTGATCTGAAGTTATAGTAGAAGACACTTGGTAATGGATAATTTCATGATTTTGAAGAGTAACAACTGACGTGGTTAGCAATTGTATAAGAGACAGGAAAATAACATAGAATACCAACAGTTTATTAGTTGTAATGACATGGTTAATTAATTTTTGCTAATTAATTTTATGTGTCTTGGAGAGTTTTTTTTTTTTTAATATTTACATTTAGGTGTTATAGCTGTACAATCTCAGATACGTGGAAGCAGCATCGCTCTTTTGCGGATTATACTTGAGTCTTGTAGAAAGAAGGTCAACGACTGTTCACAGCTGAAATCTTTTCAAGCATTCAAAATAAAGCTTGGTTCTTCTTTCAGGGATATGTGATCATTATGGAAGGTCATTTAAGATTGGGTGGGGGGTGGGGGTACCTGACATTTGTAAAATTTGAAGTGATTTTAATTGTATGTGGCTAATTAGGAAGTACTGAATACTATTTCGGGTGTGCTTCTTTCATTGAAATTCAATCTTTGTACCATTGAGAAAAATTCAGTAGTCATATTTCCTCTCAGAATGTCTTTTTGAGTCATAAAAGCGGTGGAACATTTTCATGTAGGTTATTGGAATTTTGTGATGGTACCTTCATGTAAAAGATTGCTGTAGTTGTCTACTTTCATTGTTGTAGATCTGAAAACGAGACAATTTCTACTCTTCTCCTCTGGAAGCCATCTACTCGCAATACCAGAGGGCGCACACTCTCCTACCCTGATGTAATCTCCAGGGATACAGGCATCCAGCAACAGGACCTCCATAATGCCATGATGGACTGTGAAGTCTGGTGTAGCATGGTAAATTCCATTGTCTCGACCATGGTCAAACAATGATGATGATGTTCATGTATGGTTAGAAATATGTAGAACATAGATATGGACTGAACAAAACTATATCACAGGTAACCCTTCAGGTAAGGTAATTCTGAGTAAGAACTGTGTTTGAAGAATGGCACATTTACATATGCCATCTAAGTCTTTCTCTTCTGTTTTGTCTCATGCTGTTCTTTCTAACAGCACCCACCCTCCAGTTTCTCAAGCTTTGTACAGGAGATTTCCACAGTCACCAAGACATAGAGCCTTCCTTTCTCAATACAGCTTTTCCTATGGAAGCTTTCTCATTAAATTGTTATTTAATTGCTCTTTTTGATGCATTCTCAGTGATTCCACAAGCCTTAATATTTTGAGATAAAGTCACATGACCAAGCAATTTATCAACCAGTGTTCTTTCACTCAGCATTTCTAAGAAATAGAGAATCTAATATAATGATTTAGAGAAGGTCACGCATTTGAGTGTCCAACATACACACAATCTGTAGTTAACTCAAGCCTGACTTTATCATTGTACAAGTGAAGCTGATTGTTGCACTTGATCACCTTAAGCTCATTGTTGCACTTGATCACCTTAAGCTCATTGTTGCACTTGATCACCTTAAGTTCATTGTTGCACTTGATCAATTTAAGCTCATTGTTGCGCTTGACCAACTTGAACTCATTGTTGCATTTGATTTATTTGAGCTCATTGTTGCCAACAAAAGATTTTTGACATTGTTATTCAATTCAAGCTGGTAAGTATTTTTCCACTCTGAATCCTCATTTCTGTTGCTCATTGTCTATGTTGCTCAACCTAAACTTATGATTGTCATCTACCATTCTGTTAAAACTTACAGTCACTATTTATCAACTTCATCAACTCATCATCACCATTATCATGATACCATCATCATTATCATTGTCATTATCATTTTCCAATGGTACATCATTTATCTAATTATTTATGCTATTAAAAATAAGAGCTCAACAACATGCTTTACCATTTATTTAGACAAAGCACATAACAATTATCTGTTCAGTAATTTTTTATTTATAGTAGTACAGTTGCTGTTTTCATGCTTAATGTAACTAGCCTAAAATTTTAATTACCAAAAATTACACCTTGTTAACAAGAAAGAATCATTAGCTTTAATGATTAAATCTAACACAGAAAAGCAAGGAAATAGAGGGAACTTGAAAATTTTGGTTGAAAATAAAATGTAGGAAATGCCGTGGGACACGAGGTTTCAGGTGTGGCTGTGTAATTAAAAGGTTTACTTCCAAACTGCATGGTTTCAGAATCAGTCACACTGCATGCCATTTGGGGCAAGTAGTGTCTGCAAAACCTCTGCAAACACAAAAGAAGAATGTAAGAAGTTTGCTTTGCAACCACATGGTTCTGGGTTCAGAAGCAGAGACTATCAGTAACTGAAAGGAACTTTAACATTGGCATAGGCATAGCTGTGTGGTTAAGATGCTTGTTCACAACCACAAGTTTCCAGGTTCAGTCCCACTGCATGGCACCTTGCATCTTTGTCTATAGCCTTGGGCTGACCAAAGCCTTGTGAATGGATTTGGCAGATAGAAACTGAAAGAAGCCTGTCGTATATATATATATATATAGCTAAAACCAAAGTACTAATAAGTAGGAAGGTAGACAATCCACAAATGTCTTCAGGAAGATGGCCCTGCTCGATCTGTAGAAAAGGTGTAGGTAGAAACTCTATAAGATGTACCCAGTGTAAGCTATGGACACATAAGAGGTGCAGCAATGTCAAAGGAAGGCTAACTGGGAAGATAGTTTTTGTATGTGACAGATGCTCGGGAGCATTAACCTCTGAAAATCTGCAGAAAACAACTTCCGTCACTTTCCAGGGGGAAAAACTAGAAGTAGTTGATAGTTTCCGTTATCTTGGTGACCAAGTCAGTAGTGGGGGTGGGTGCACTGAAAGTGTAACGGCTAGAGTAAGAATAGCCTGGGCAAAGTTTAGGAGCTCTTACCTCTGCTGGTGACTAAAGGCCTCTCGCTCAGAGTAAAAGGCAGACTGTATGATGCATGTGTACGAACAGCCATGCTACATGGCAGTGAAACATGGGCGTGACTGCTGAGGACATGCGTAAGCTCGCGAGAAATGAAGCCAGTTGCTCCGATGGATGTGTAATGTCAGTGTGCATGCTCGACAGAGCGTTAGTACCCTGAGAGAAATGTTGGACTTAAGGAGCATCAGTTGTGGTGTGCAAGAGAGACGTTTGCACTGGTATGGTCATGTGGCGAGAATGGATGAAGATAGGTGTGTGAAAAAGTGCCAATCCCTAGCAATGGAGGGAACCCGTGGAAGAGGTAGACCCAGGAAAACCTGGGACGAGGTGGTGAAGCACGACCTTCGAACTTTAGGTCTCACTGAGGAAATGACCAGCGACCGAGAACTTTGGAAATATGCTGTGTGAAAAGACCAGGCAGGACAAGTGAGTCCAGCCCATTTATGCCTGCCTTTCCTCCCTTGGACACACAAAGACCTGCTGAGGCAAGCGAAGTTGATATCGAACCTCATCCAACGACAGGCACCTATGCTTGCGAAGACCTTTGCTTGCGAAGACCTGTTGGGGCAAGTGAAATCGAAATCGGAATCGGAATCGAAATTGAACCAATCCTATGACTGGCACCTGGCAGGTGCCAGGACCCCTGGACTGGAGATACGTAAAAAGCACTATCCGAATCGTGGCCGATGCCAGTGCCGCCTCGACTGGCTTCCGTGTCGGTGGCACGTAAAAAGCACCATCCGAATCGTGGCCGAAGCCAGTGCCGCCTCGACTGGCTTCCGTGTCGGTGGCACGTAAAAAGCACCATCCGAATCGTGGCCGAAGCCAGTGCCGCCTCGACTGGCTTCCGTGTCAGTGGCACGTAAAATGCACCAATCCGCCCATGGCCAATGCCAGCCTCGCCTGGCTCCAGTGCAGGTGGCACGTAAAAAGCACCCACTACACTCACGGAGTGGTTGTCGTTAGGAAGGGCATCCAGCTGTAGAAACATTGCCAGATAACACCGGAGCCTGGGGCAGCCTTCTGGCTTCCCAGATCCCCGGTCGAACCGTCCAACCCATGCCAGCATGGAAAGCGATGATGATGATGATGATGATATATATATATATATATCATCATCATCATCGTTAACGTCCGTTAAACAACCCATGCTAGCATGGAAAACGGACGTTAAACGATGATGATGATGATATATATATATATATATCATCATCATCATCATCATCATCGCTTTCCATGCTGGCATGGGTTGGACGGTGCAACTGGGGTCTGGGAAGCCGGAAGGCTGCACCAGGCCCAGTCTGATCTGGCAATGTTTCTATGGCTGGATGCCCTTCCTAATGCCAACCACTCCATGAGTGTAGTGAGTGCTTTTTACGTGCTACTGGCACGGAGGCCAGGCGGGGCTGGCAACGGCCACGATCGGATGGTGCTTTTTACGTGCTACCGGTACGGAAGCCAGTCGGGGCGGCGCTGGCAACGGCCACGTTCGGATGGTTCTCTTATGTGCCACCGGCACTGGTATCACAGCTACAGTTTCCATTCATGTTGATCGATTTTGATTTTTGATTTTGATTTTGATTTGATTTTTACTTGCCTCAACAGGTCTTCACAAGTAGAGTTTTGTGTCCCAAGAAGGAAAGGTATGCATAAGTGGACTGAGGCCATGGGTTATGGTCTCACTTGTCCTGCCGATATATAGGTGCAGGTGTGACTATGTGGTAAGAAGCTTGTTTACCAACCACATGGTTCTGGGTTCAATCCCACTGCACAGCACCTTGGGCAAGTATCTTCTCCTATAGCCACAGGCTGACCAAAGCCTTGTGAGTGAATTAGTAGATGGAAGCTGAAAGAAGCCCGTCATATGTGTGTGTCTGTATCTGTATTTGTCCCTACTGCCATCACTTGACAACCAATGCTGGCGTGTTTATGTCTCTGTAACTTAGCGGTTCAGCAAAAGCAACCAATAGAATAAGTACCAGGCTTACAAAGAATAAGTCCTGGGGTCAATTTCATCGATTAAAGATGGTGCTCTAGCATGGCTGCAGTCAAATGACTAAAACAAGTAAAAGAATAAAAGAAGTGATTCCTAAAGATATATATGGCATATACACAATGGTGATTCCTATGAATATATAACATACACACAATACTGATTATCATAAATATATACGTGGTCTGATCAATAAGTATCTGGATTGTTTCCATAGTAACGAAGCTAAAGCATACAGAGTAAAGCTGTTTAGCAAACATTGACCTTGAACTCTGCTATACGTGTGTATTAAGTTTTAAGATTCTAGCTTGTTTCTGCTGTTTACAGCAGTGCTTGGAAGAAAGGTGTGTAGCATGTGAGCATCGCATTGAATATGACAGAGAAAGTTGAGCAGAGAATCTGCATCAAATTTTTCCAAAAGCTTGGCGTTACCTGCTCAGAGGCCTACGCAAAATTTTTCAAAAAGTTTACATTGTTCTCAACACAATCAAGGAGATCTTTTTGGTCAGATGAAAGCAGTTTTGGCACAAACTTGGCAGACACTCACCTCATACCCAAATCTTCAGTGATAATGGACTGAACTGAGCCGTAACTAACCTGCACATCTGATAACTCATAGATGGTGATTCAACGATTTCCCCTCACAGCTGCATGCACGTCTGCTATGTTTTTTTTTCAGTTTTGTTGGTTGCTGTTCTCCCAAAATGTTTGTTGATATCAACATGTTTTTGGTTATCTTGGCAACGTCTGAACCACTGAACCACTTATCCACTTGTGTGCAGCTCATACACTCCTCTCCATACACTTTCTGCAGCTTTGCATAGGCCTCTGAGCAGGTATCATCATGAAAATTTTCTCTGTCATGGTCAATACAACGATCACTCACAACACATGTTCCTTCCAAGCATTGCTGTAAACAGTGGAAGTGAGCTAGAACACTAAAATTTAGTGCACATGCACAGCAGAGTTCAAGGTCAATCTGTGTCAAGCGACTTTACTCTGCATGCTTTAGCTTTGTTACTATGGTAACAGTCCGGATACTTATCGATCCGACCTCGTATATACATATATACAACAGTGATTCCTATAAATATATAGTATATACACAATAGTGACTCTTATAGGCATATATGGTATAAACACAACAGCAATCCCTCTAGGTATATATATGGCATATACATGACAGTGATTTCTCTCTCTCCATATATATATATATATATATATATATATATATATGTATATATATATATATATAATATGTATATATATATATATGTATATATATATATTATATATATATATATATAACTAATGTAGGATAAAATATTTTTCAAGAAAAAAATTCTATCAATGGCCAACATATCAAAAAAACCTCTAAAGGTCAAATTTACAAATAATTTATCGCTGAAGAGGGGAAAATTCGTATGAATTAACCCCGAAATTGGGACCAATACGGTAATAATGGATTGGCATATACACAATAATGTTTCATCTGGATAAATGGTATATGCACAACAGTGATTCCTATAGACATATATGGTACATACACAATAGTGAATCTTCTAGATATACATGGCATATACACGACAGTGATTCCTTTAGATGTATATGACATGTGATTTTTATAAATATATATGACATGTGCACATGTCTCTAGATTTATTTGGTACTTGCGCAACAGTGATTACTATAGATATATGTGACATATACACAAGGTGACTCCTCCTTATATATAAGCCATATACACAACAGTAATTCCTCTAGATATATGTAATATATACACAACAGTGGTTATTATAAATACATATAGCGTATACACAACAGTGATCCCTCTAGATATAAATACACAACAGTGATTATTATAGATATATGTGACATATACACAAGGTGATTCCTCCTGATATATATGCATATACACAACAGCGATTCCTCAAGATATATATGGTATACACACAACAGTGATTGTTATAAATACATATAGCGTATACACAACAGTGATCCCTCTAGATATATATGGACTATTTGACTGAGGACTGGCAAGCCAGATGGCTGCACCAGGCTCCAATCTTGATCTGGCAGAGTTTCTACAGCTGGATGCCCTTCCTAATGCCAACCACTCCGAGAGTGTAGTGGGTGCTTTTTACGTGCCACCGGCATGGGGGCCTGTCAGGCGGTACTGGCAACGACCTCGCTCGAATCTTTTTACACATGCCACCAGCACATGAGACAGAAGGCAACACTGGTAATGATCACACTCGAATGGTGGCTTTTACATGCCACTGGCACAGAAGCCAGTTAGCTGCTCTGGCAATGATCACACTTGGATGATACTAAAAAACAAATATACCTATCTACATAGTTTAATGACCATTTTAGTCGGTCAAATGGTCTTATTGTAGGAATAAAATGATTATCATATTTTAATTTTTGTATGTCTTTCTGGCATCTTGTCTGTTCAGCTTTATGTCCATTCAGCATTGTGTCAGGTGGGCCTCTCGGCTTCAGCTTCTTATGTGACTCATATAAAACAGTAATTCCTATAAATAAAATGTGATGTATAGGCAGGCTCATAACAGTGCTGGATTAGAATGCTTTTGGTTTTCATTCTGATTCACTGCTTTTTGTGTTCAAACTCTGCACCAAGTCAAATTTGTCTTTCATCCCTCTGGCACTGATAAACTTTGTACTATTTTGGGATGGTGGATAAGGAGAATTATTTTTGAAATGGACAGGATACCTTGTGGTATCTCTTCTGATGCTAAACATTCTGATTTCAAATTCCATCACTTGTTAGAAAAATGATGACACTTCTGTCAAGAGATATCAGCAATCATGGCATCCATTTTACCATTCTTGCATGAGTTGAACAGAATCTGCTGAGGTAAATTTTCTACAGCCAGATACCCTTCATGTTGCCAAAGCAACCGATAAACAAGTGGCAATATAAGCTGCCTTGATTTGATTAGAAGACTGAATGTCACCACACCACCATAAATATAAGAAATATTTATATCTGCTAGAAGTTAGCTATGAACCACACATCTTTGTTTAGGATCAGGATCTGGTTGAGGGACAAAAGATGCATCTTGAGTCTAACACTTTAGGTCATTCAACCATCCTAAAAGTTCCAGAGATATATATGGAGATAAAAGAACAAGAAAATGCAATTATTACACACATAACAAGCTAATGAGGAGGCCTTTACATGGTCACTCAACTTGTTAGAAATAGCTGCTGAATTGCCTTCTTAAAAATGGAAGAACTCATTGGATGATGTAGTCCTAAATATGCAAACATGAATATACATGCTGTTTGGATGGTCATGGCAGGCTTGAAGACGTTTGATTATAGGTCTCAGGGCTAAACAACCACGAACCTATACGAATACATGTAAATATCACAGAGAGAGAAAGACAAACAGAAAGAGATGGGGAGAGGGAGAGGGAGAGGGAGAGGGAGAGGGGGGAGGGAGGGAGGGGAGGGGGAGAGTAATATAAAGTAAATCTAATCAAGCGAACTACCATCATCAACTGTATCACATGTGGTATAGTTATAATGTAGTATATCCTACATGTAGTGTATATAATAATGAATGAAGTTTATATTCAATTTATAATGCACTGTATTCTATTTCTAGCAGTATTTATTATTAGGATGATTCTTGTATTCCTTTTATTTGTTAATTTATACTTTTCTTTTAACTGTTAATTTATATCCACCACCCCTGCCCCGCCCCGCCAAAGGCCACAATTCATTCCATCATTTCCTTACTGTTGTAAAAGCTATTTAATTTGATTATATCGTCAAGGTTTTTAGACCACTCAATTTGTCACTATGTAGAAGCAGGAACAGTACAAGAACTGCTGGGGTTATTACAACTCCTGCTACTGCTGCATTGCTGCAATAGAAGCTTCTAGTAGAAATCAATAACGGCAAGGAAAGAGAGTCAAAATAAAACGGTGAGTATGTTAATGCAGTAGGTGGAACTATGAAAGACTTTGTTAATATCTGAGTGCAATATGATAAATAGCTAATTGGCAGACTTGTGACACAGAATAATTGGTCAAGGTAGCAGACAAGGAAAAGAATTACTTCTGGTTCATTTCATTTTTAGAATTTCCTCTTCTTTTTTTACTTCTTTTTTCCCCCTTTTTTCCGCCTTTCCTTTTTTTTTTTTTTTCTAAAAATTGAATTTGTAATTTTCTGTTGACAAAGCATGGCTCTGAGCTAGAGGTAACCATCCAATGGACAGCAAATGAATCTATACTTTGAATATAGATTTATGTGTTGTAACAGTCATGCCTTTTTTCAACCATGTTACTGATGTATGTGGAAGTTAAGAAGCTAGTCTCTTACATGCACCATGCAGGAATACAGGAGTTGGGATTGTCATATGTGGCCTGGAAAACATTTTAATTATAGGTGTACTTGGTTAAAGTTTACTCAGAGTTAAACAACAACAAATACCCCTAAATACACAAAATCTCTCCCTGCCTCAGTCTCTCTCTCCCTCTCCTTCTCCCTTTCTCTCTCTCTCTCTCACACACACACACACACATACATGGAAAAGTAATATAAATTAAATTTAGCTAAACAACCAACACCTAACATTATGATTAAAGTCATCATCATCACCATCATCACCACCACCACCACCACCACCCCACCACCACCACCACCACCACTACCACCACCACCATCATCATCATCATCATCACCACCATCATCAGTGTCATCACCACCATCATCATCTACATTACATATCCATTATACCAATTTAGTAATACGGTAATATACGTAGTATATGTAATATACTATATGTAGGAAGGCGGCGAGCTAGCAGAAACATTAGCATGCTGGGAGAAATGCTTTGCAGTATTTCGTCTGTCTTTACGTTCTGAGTTCAAATTCTGCCGAGGTCAACTTTGCCTTTCCTTTCATACTTTCAGGGTCGATAAATTAAGTACCAGTTGCGTACTAGAGTCGACCTAATCGACTGCACCCAATCTCCGCCAAAATTCCGGGCCTTATGCCTAGAGTAGAAAGAAAAAAGAATATACTATATGTAGTACATGTAATATGATGCCTCATATAACACACTGTTCCATATTCTATGGAGTGATTATGATAGCAAAGGCTGGAGCTTTTATTCTGCTAGAATAATTTATCTTTGATAATCATACTAGGAAAGAATGGTTTTCAACTGAATCAACCTTAAAATAGCAATTGTAGTATTTTATCAAACCTGAGTGGATCAGAGACAAATATAGATGTAATGACTATACTGACCATGATAATTATAATATCGCTGTTGACTGTCTGTTGTAGGTCAACGTTGACAGTTCTTCTTCAGTAATTATCACTGGCAGACTCACATGAGGACTACATGGCCTGCCCTTCATCTGTAGCAGCAATTATAAATGTGTGTGTGTGTGTGTGTGTATGTATTTATATACATACATGCATACATATATATTCATCGTCATTTTAACGTCCGTGTTCCATGCTTAATTATTACAATATATATATTATATATATATATATATATATATATATATATATATATATATATATATATATATATTCATATATATATTCATATATAAATTCATCATCATCATCATCATCATCATCGTTTAACATCCGCTTTCCATACTGGCACAGGTTGGACAATTTGACTGAGGACTGGCGAACCAGATGGCTGCACCAGGCTCCAATCTTGATCTGGCAGAGTTTCTACAGCTGGATGCCCTTCCTAATGCCAACCACTCCCAGAGTGTAGTGGGTACTTTTACGTGCTACCAGCACAAGGGCCAGTCAGGCAGTACTGGCAACAGGCATGCTCAAATGGTGTTTTTTATGTGCCACCCGCACATATATATATATATATATACACGTATATATATGTATATGTATATGTATATATATGTATATGTATATATATATATGCATATGTATATATATATGTGTATATATATGTGTGTGTATATATTATATGTATATATATATGTATATATGTATATGTATATATAATATATATATATATTATATATATATATATAATATATATATGTATGTGTTATATATATATATATATATATATATATATATATTACATAATTATGTGTGTGTGTTATATATATATAGATGTATGTATATGTGTGTATATATGTATATGTGTGTATATATATATATATGAATATACATGTGTGTATAGATGCAATGACAAAAGACCGAGACCTCTGGAGATATGCTGTGACTGAGAAAACCCGGCAAATAAAGTGAGTTCACAGCTGTAATTTTCTGTTGATAAAGCATGGCTCCGAGCTAGAGGGAGCCATCCAGTGGACAGTAAATGAATCTACACTTTGTCACATTTAATCAATTTCATTAAATAGTATAAGTCTTGCCAATGCAGACCAATACCAACATATATCTGTGTGTGTGTGTGTGTGTTTGTGTGTGTGCGCACGTGTGTGTGTGTGTGCACGTATGTGTGTGTGTGTGTATGGACATCTGTGTGTGTGTGTGTGTGTGTGCACGTATGTGTGTGTGCATGTGTGTGTGTGGGTGTCCTGCTCATACCACCACCACCACCACTTGACAACCAGTGACAGTTTGTTTATGTCCCCATAGCCTAGCAGTTCAGCAAAAAGAGAGTGATAGAATAAGTACCAGGTTTAAAAACATTACAACTGGGATTGATGTGTTTGAGTAAACCCTTCAAAGCGATGCCCCAGCTTGGCCACAGTCCAGTGACTGAAACAAGTAAAAGATAAACGGTAAGAGATAGAGATAAGAGTGGAAGGCCAATGTGGAGTTATGCAGAAGGCCATATTTCTTACAGAACTGCCTCCAACACATCCATATTAATGAGACTTCATTAACGAGTTGAATAAACTAATTTGCTGAATTTTAATGTTTCCGGGTTTGTTCATTGTTTGAGGAAGATGAGAGATGAAGGAAGAAAACAATGAGGGAGAGGGGGGAGAGAGAGAAGAAGAGGGAGAGAGAGAGATGAAGAGAGAGATAGAGAGAGAGATGAAGAGAGAGATAGAGAGAGATGAAGAGAGAGGGAAATGAAAAGAAAGAGATGAAGAGAGAGAGAGATGGAGAGAAAGAGATGAAGAGAGAGAGAGATGGAGATAAAGAGAGATGAAAACAGAGAGAGATGAAGAGAGAGAGATGAAGAGAGAGAGATGAAGACAGAGAGATGAAGAGAGAGAGATTGAGAGAGAAATGAAGAGAGAGATAGGGAGAGAGATGAAGAGAGAGATAGAGAGAGATGAAGAGAGAAAGAGATGGAGATAGAGAGAGAGAGATGAAGAGAGAGGAAAAGAATGAGAAAGAAAGAAAGAAAGAAAGTAAGAAAGAAAGAAGGAAAGAAAGAAAGAAAGTAAGAAAGAAAGAAGGAAAGAAAGAAAAAAGACGGTGATGAAGAGAGAATGGGAAAGAGTGAGGAAAAGAGAGAGAGAGAAAGAGATTGAGGAGAAGAGAGTAGAGAACAGAGATAAAGAGAGAGAGAGAGGAAAAAATGAGGAAAACAGAAAGAGAGAGGGGAAGAGAGGGAGGTGTAGAGAGTAAAGCATAGAGGAGGGAGAGAGAGTGAGAGAGAGAGAGATGGTGATGAAAAGAGAGAGGAAGAAAGTTGGGGAAAGAGAGGAAGAAAGAAGGTAAGGAAGACAGTCTGAAGAGAAAGAATGAAAAGAGAGGCAAACGTTGAAGACAAGAGTGGCAAAGAATGAGGGAAAGAGCGAAGAAGAAAGATAAAATAAGTAAAAGAAGAGAGCAAGCATAAGCGAGAAAGCAGGAATTGCTGTCATTTGGTTCCATAGGAGTCTTTGTTACCAATATAGTGTACGACTATATTATTCAATATATATTCAGATATTATTCAATTCAAGTGGTTGCTAGGTATTGGATTGTTTGGTTCTCAGAAGCAGAGACTGACAATAACTGAAAGGAATTCTAACATAGACATAGGTATAGCTGTGTGGTTAAGATGCTTACTCTTTTACTCTTTTACTCGTTTCAGTCATTTGACTGCGGCCATGCTGGAGCACCGCCTTTAATCGAGCAACTCGATCCCGGGACTTATTATTTTGTAAGCCCAGTACTTATTCTATCGGTCTCTTTTGCCGAACCGCTAAGTAACGGAGACATAAACACACCAGCACCGGTTGTCAAGCAATGCTAGGGGGGGACACACAGACACACAAACACATATACACACATATATACGACGGGCTTCTTTCAGTTTCCGTCTACCAAATCCACTCACAAGGCTTTGGTCGGCCCGAGGCTATAGTAGAAGACACTTGCCCGAGGTGCCATGCAGTGGGACTGAGCCCGGAACCATGTGGTTGGTAAACAAGCTACTTACCACACAGCCACTCCTGCTTGTTCACAACCACAAGTTTCCAAGTTCAGTCCCACTGTGCAGCACCTTGTACCTGTATAGTCTTCTACAATAGCCTTGGGCTGAATTGTGAGTGGCTTTGTGAGTGAATATGGTAGAGGGAAACTGAAAGAAGCCTATCATATATATATATATATATATACACACATATATATACATATATATATATGTAGATATACATATATATCTATATATGTTCTCATTTTGTTGAATGAATAAATAATCCAACATTTTAATATCCGAAAGTTGATGAACAAACTAAATTTGTTTCTCCATTTTCTTATTTGTACAGGGTGTCCATAAAGTCTCTTTAAAATTTTAAAATTTTATTGCAAAGGCAGTTGGCAAGATTTGATTTAACCAGATTTGTTTTATTGTAATAATTGTTTAGTAAAGTTTTTTTAACTGTTATTTAATAGACCTCTATATGGGCACCATTAGTTGCACGAAGCACATCAAGATGGTACTCAATTTCTTGCCATGTTCGCTGTAGGATAGCCTCATCAATGGTGGCAATGGCATTACGAATCCTTTGCTTCAAGTCAGCAATGTCCTGTATCTTTCTTTGATACACGATATCTTTTACATAACCCCATAAAAAGAAGTCCAAAGGAGTGATATCTGGCGAATGCGGTGGCCATGGAAAGTTGACTGTACATGTCCAATGCTCTCTCTCTCTCTCTTTATATATATATATATATACATATATTTATATATTTTTTTATATACATATATGGAATACAACATGGGACAAGAACGCAAAACATCTGGACAACTAGGTGATACAAAAAGGGACAACAAAACATCCAGATAGACGATACAAAAAAACAAACAAGGACGGGTCATTCGAAGCTTTCTATCCTAAGTCAAGAACCAGATCATCTTCACAATTTCGGCTGATTAATCTTGAGATTGCTCCAATCTGGCCAGCCCCAAGGAAAATCTAAGCTAAGAGCATTAGATTCCTTGAAAGAAAGCATCAAATGTATACGAAAACAAGGGCGGAAAAACAGACAATGTTACACAAATATAAATACAAAATACAATAAAAATAATAATAATAATAATAACAGGACATAACAACTGGTGTCTTTCAACTGGAGACGAATTGAATTCACATGTATAAAAGTGAGTTTGGAGGAATATATTATCTGGGCAGATACTGTATTAACTCTCAGTCAAGGATGCTGGCTAAATGCAACAGTCAATATTCAATGATGTGCCTACAATTAGTTGTTAGTCACTCTGTGAATTCTTCCATTGAGTAATTCCATGTGTCCTATGCTGAACTGTAAAAGTTCCCTGAAGTCATTGTAATATGCTGTATATAACTGTAAAATAAATTTTGTGAATGTATAAGTCTCCATACTCATTATTACACTGGGGAACAGGGTTTTTGTTGTCTGATGTTGGAGACGTGTTTCCTACTAATTCAGGGATGCTGATTTCAAAAATGAAATCCATTTTGCTCTGTCATGTCAAGATTTTTCACAAACTCAGATGTCCAATTTTCAACATTTCTGGTATTGTCACCATTTCTAAGGATAGATTTGACTTCATCAAATGTGAACCCACAACTTTGAAAACATAATTTTTCAATGTCATTTAAAGTAAATACAACTACAAAAGTGAAAACAAATGTCATGATTTAAGTATCTTTAGTAAATAAAAAGTATCAAACTTGAGCAACTTCTACTATTTTCAACCTAACCAGTTTCAAATATCATGAGGATCACATAAATGTTCTTTATACAATTAGATATTGTTGTGGCCCTTGACACCATAGTCTCATATTTGCAGAATTTATCTGCAGATATGCCACACTCTACAGATATGCCACACTCTGCAGATATGCCACACTCTACAGATATGCCACACTCTACAGATATGCCACACTCTACAGATATGCCACACTCTGCAGATATGCCACACTCTACAGATATGCCACACTCTGCAGATATGCCACACTCTACAGATATGCCACACTCTGCAGATATGCCACACTCTACAGATATGCCACACTCTGCAGATATGCCTACACTTTGCTTAATTTAGTGTGACTATCATTGCAAACTAGATAAGAACTTTTGCTGAACTTTTAACTGTTTCTTATGAAAACTGATATTTTGAATGTGCCCTTAATGTTTCGATTGTGAGGTCACATGGGTCAAGGTCACATTTCATTAAGCACAGTCAAAGAATTGTAAAATGAACTAAAATGAACTTCATGGTATGTATGCTCTTTATGGAACTTTGCCATCACAAATCTGCATTTGTTTACTTTATAACTGTTGGTTATTCTGAAAATGCTTTCTCAGCTGACAACTGGCTTGAATATGTTTTGTATTTCAGAAATATAGCCAGTTGCAAGAGAAGAGAATTTAAAAACAGTCCTGATGCCTTCTACTTGTTTCTGGATTAAGCAAGGAAACACAATTACAGATTTTGTGAAGAAAGCTTACCTTACTTCCTTACTTTAACATGAAACTAGGTGACAAGACAAAGCTTGGGCATCCTGTATAGTATGCAAAACATGTTGAAACACTGAGACAGTGACTGCTTCAAATACTTAAGCAGAAAGTTTTCAGCTTTGTCTTGTGAGAAAAATAAGGTTGGTGTGTTTGATGGGCCACATATTAGGTGACTATCGCAGGACGAGCTGTTTTTGGAAACCCTATCTGGCATTGAAAAAGAAGCATGGAATGCTTTTGTTGCAGTTGAATCTGATTTCCTGAGAAACAGGAAACCATCCAATTATGAAGATTTTGTGCAAACCCTGTTAACCAGTTTTCTAGTACTGGGCTGCAACATGGGTGTAAATGTGCATTTCCTGTACAGTCATCTGGACTACTTCCTTGAAAATCCTAAAGCAATAGTGATGAGCAAGAAAGAAGATTCCACCAAAGCAATTGAGAACATGGGGACCAGGTATCAAGGCAGGTAAAACACCAACATGATATTGTCTATTGTTGATCACTGCAAAGAGACTGACATACTCTTACTCTTTTACTCTTTTACTTGTTTCAGTCATTTGACTGCGGCCATGCTGGAGCACCGCCTTTAGTTGAGCAAATTGACCCCAGGACTTATTCTTTGTAAGCCCAGTACTTATTCTATCGGTCTCTTTTGCCGAACCGCTAAGTGACGGGGACGTAAACACACCAGCATCGGTTGTCAAGCAATGCAAGGGGGACAAACACAGACACACACATACATATATATATATACATATATACGACAGGCTTCTTTCAGTTTCCGTCTACCAAATCCACTCACAAGGCATTGGTCGGCCCGGGGCTATAGCAGAAGACACTTACCCAAGGTGCCACGCAGTGGGACTGAATCCGGAACCATGTGGTTGGTTAGCAAGCTACTTACCACACAGCCACTCCTGCGCCTATGATGCAATTTATTCACTTAAAGCAGCAAAAAGAAAGTTCATCCCTTGTGTAGTTCAAACGCCAGTTTGACAGAAATATCTATTCTAAGACGAGTAATTAAGCATTTTGTGTAATATATCGGTTAAACAATAATAAGTACTGTTTGGTTTGTGTTAGTTTCTTATTTCAGTGTTCTTTTTTACTCTAGGCACAAGGCCCGAAATTTTTGGGGGAGTGGGGTAGGGGCCAGTCGATTAGATCGACCCCAGTATGCAACTGGTACTTAATTTATTGACCCCAAAAGGATGAAAGGTAAAGTCAACCTCGGTAGAATTTGATCCCAGAATGTAAAGATAGATGAAATACCTATTTAGCCAAGGGGCAAAACACAGAGAGGACAAACAAGGACAGACAAACGGATTAAGTCGATTATATCGAAACCAGTGCGTAACTGGTACTTATTTAATCAACCCCGAAAGGATGAAAGACAAAGTTGACCTCGGCAGAATTTGAACTCAGAACGTAATGGCAGATGAAATACCGCTAAGCATTTGGCCCGGTGTGCTAACATTTCTGCTAGCTTGCCACCTTATTATTTCAGTATTGCATTTAATAATAAAATTGACATTTTTTTTGTAAAGAAAAAAAAATTAATTCCTATTTAACAAAAAACTTGACATGATAGAAAATTTCTAGGGGCATTTCTGAAGCCAACACCATAAAATCAGGGAGGACTAATTGTAAAAAGCAAGACAACCAAAAGATTTTTTTTTAATGCTCCACAGTTGATATATACATATGCTCCCCATGTTGATATATACATGTGTATGTATGTATGTATGTATGTATATATGTATGTATGTAGGGAGAGTTTACAAAAAAAACAAAAGATGAAGACAGATGGTGTACAAAACAAACAGATGTATTGGTATAATGCTCAGGAATAGAAAATGTCTTTTACATTTCGAGCCTACACTCTTCTACGGAAAGGGACACAGAAAAAAACAAGGAGAGAAAAAAATGTGTGTAGTGGCTAACACATATATATATATGTATGTATATTTTTTATGAAGCTTTGTTTCATGTATGATGGTCACTCTCATCGATTTCATTGCTTGTGTGTATACACCCAGGCAGCATTTATATTTTTAATACAGTTGACACTGCCAGATTGAATGATGCAGCTCAGGTGTCAATATTATAGTGATACTCGTTTGGCAGCTGATGATGGGCATACACATTTATTATGTTTGATTGTGAATTTCTTATATCTTAGTCTAGTTATTATGGTTTGTACTTCTTTGTCATAAGGTAGAAATTGTTTGTGGGTTCATAGTTTGCAAAGATCACATACATCAGTACTGCTTTTTCTTTATAGATAATCTTATTAAGCTTAGATAAGGCTTAGATATTGGTGTGTAGTTTTGAGAGGTTCTGTGGCATGTGTGTGTATGTGTGCCTGTGTGTGTGTGTGTGCCTGTGTGTGTGTGTGTGCCTGTGTGTGTTTATCTGTCCCACCACTTGACAGCTGGTGTTGGTTTGTTTACATCCTCATAACCTAGCAGTTTAGTAAAAGGCGCCAATAGAATAAGCAAAGCAAATAAAGGTTACTTTCTTGAGTCATGTCGACTTATAAGGGCCAGTTTTCCTGTTTCATGGTGAATAAATTCCTCACCTAAATGGGACCCCAGTCCATTGCAGGTTTACTCATTTTTGCCAGCTGAGTGGACTGGGGCTAAGTGAAATGAAGTGTTTTGCTCAAGAACACAATGCATCACCCAGTCCAGGAATTGAAATCACAATCTTACGATCATGAGTCCAACCCCCTAACTACTAAGCCATATGCCTCTGACTAATGAGTACGAGGCTTAAAAAGAAAAATAAGTCCTAGGGTCGATTCATTCAACTGAAATTCTTCAAAGCAGTGCTCCAGCATGGCCACAGTCCAGTAACTGAAAGGCGTAAAAAAACAAAAAGGATTAAAAAGAAAAGAGGTTTTCGATTACTCATTAATCCCCCATCAGCCTTGACTGAGCAGAATTATGATCAAAGTCATTCTGTGTTTTTTCTTTTTTAGAGATATCAAAAGGGTGATTGATCTGTTGACAGAATCATTAGGGCGTTGGACAAATGCTGTAAAGCATTTGTTCCATCTCTTTGCACTCTGAGTTCAAAACCCACAGAGGTTGACTTAGTCTTTCATCTTTTTTGGGGTGAGTGAGGATAGGAGGGAGTGATAAACTAAAGAACCACTCAAATACTAAGTTGATTTCTTGCCCCCCTCTCTCTTTCCATCTGTCTTTCTTTCTCTCTCTTCCCTTGCTCTATCTCTCTTTATTTCTCTCCCTCTCCCTTCCTTGCTCTATCTCTCTCTCTCCATCTCTTACTCTGTCTCTCTTTCTTTCTCCCCTTGCTCTGTCTCTTTTTTGCTCTCTTTCTCTTTCTCTTCCTTCCTCCCTCTATTTCTCTCTCCTTTGCTCTATCTGTCTTTCTCTTCCTGTCTCTTCCTCTCTTATTCTATCTCTTTTTCTCTCACTGTCTTGCTCTCTCTTCCTCTCCCTCTCCCTCCCTCTCTCTTTCTTGCTCTCTCAGAACTAACTAACCTCAACTTGGTTATTCTCATTCTCATTAGGATGCCAGCTGAAATACTAAGTCTGGATAAAAAGAGAAGAGCCGAGTTAGGGAATAGCAACCATTTTAGTTTTCCTTCCTTTTCATTGAGACTGTTCACAAAAACTAAAGAGGCTGGACATGGTGGATACAAATAAGCTGATGTACTGAGCAGTGAGCAACAGACTATGGACTAAATTAACCCTTAACCCATTTGATACCTAACCTGCCTGTTCTCCAACTCTAACTCCAACCCAGTTCTATGAGATAAATTTGCCCATTTTAAAGTGATCTAAATTAAAACTTTCTAAAGAACCAGCTTAATGACAACAAAGTTATTTTACTAAATTCTTCATTATTCTCAAAATTAGCCAAAACAAAAGCAGTCTGTTTTAATAGGAATACGGTAATGAATGTGTCAAGAATTCCATTATTTTACTGTGCCTACTCCTGTTTATTTTTTCTTTTTGAGATAGTAGAAAGTTATTTGAAGAAAAATTTGGTGGTTATTTGTTGTTGATTAAGCAATCAGATAGCAACACCAGAGGCACTAGCACTGATAGCAATATATAATTCTTGAAGATTGTTAAGTGAATTCTAAGTGGTTGGAGAGCCAAGCCTGTGATATATGCTGAATTCTCAATAGGATTCTTTCTGTCTCATGCTTCTAATACTGGCTTGTTCTCTAATAACAGGAATCTACTAAGCTAACACACTCTTCACTTGGTAGTTGAAGAATAAGTCTTTTGTAATCTAATAAAATAAACTAGTTAGTAATTGCTATTGCAAACAAACAATTAATTCAGGATGAACCTCTTCGTGGCTGCCAATGAGGGCGTCCTCTTCATGTTTGGTCAACTTCCTCAAAATAGCAGTCAGGTTTCCTTCACATTACACGTCACCTTCTTGAAAAGGATATGTTGGATAAAAGAGTTCTGTATATACAAAGCAAATGGGATAGTCATAGCTGGGATGCTTTTGGTCATAGGTCCACCAGATCTGGACTATCTGGATTTTATCTACATTGACAAACAAACGAATGAAATTAAAATAAAACAATTGAATTTTTTTTTAATATTTAACCCTTTAGCAGTTAGGTTGTTTTGGCAAATGTATTGCTTATTTGTCTTGCAAACAACTTGCACATGCAAGTGCTACCAGTTAAAAGCTCCGTATACCGGAAGCTAGCAAGTGTATGGGGTCATCAGGAGAGAATGCGCGCTGTTTCGAGGCCTACCTCTCGACGGCATCAATGCGCACTGGCCCCCCTCACTGATATGAGGCCCCGCTTGCTAGATCAGCTGGTTATGAAGAACTCAATATACTTCTAGCCATCGCTCATCGTCTCTTTTTAATTAATCTTGCATTCTCTCATAACTTTGAGATTTCAACAATGTGATTGTTAATTTTTTTAATGACATTATAGAGTGGGTGTGAGAGGCTGGATCTGGCCAATTTGAACATAACAAGGGCAGAATATTTGGGTTGGATATGGCTAGTTTAAATACTAAAAGGTAGATGTTTATATTTGTGTTGTTGTTGGTGTTGTTCCAATGTAGGAATTGTGTTGGGTCAAGCCTGTTTTTCTCTGATACTGTGTAGTGATTGTATTATTGAAGGGGACTCAGTGCTTTGCTGCTGTTATTAACCCTTGGACATTCAGATTACTCAATCAAATGTAATATTTATATATTCACATTGTTTTCAGTCAATCATGCATTGAGATTCCAATGAAATGATTGTTTAGTTTTTAGAATGACATTGTAGGGTGTGTGTGCAAGGTTAGATCTGGCCAATCTGAACATAAAGCAGGTACAATATTTGGGCTGGACATAGCCAGTTTAAAAGCTAAAAGGGGGAGGTTTTTATTTGTGTTGTTGTTGTTGCTGTTCCTGTGTAGAAATTCTGTTGGGGCAAACCTGTTTTTGCATGATATTGTGTAGCGATTGCATTGATGAAGGAGACTCGGTGCTTTGCTGTTATTAACCTTTTAGTGTTCAGATTACTCAATCAACAGTAAAGCTTATTTATTTACATCGTTTTGAATTCATCATACATTATCTCACAGCTTTGAGATTTCAATGATGTGATTATTTAGTTTTAGAATGACATTGTAGAATATGTATGAGAGGTCAGATCTGGCCAGTTTGAACATAAAACAAGTAGAATATTTGGGCTGGATATGGCTGGTTTAGACACTAAATGGATATCTGTGTAGATGCAGGAGTGGCTGTGTGGTAAGTAGCTTGCTTACCAACCACATGGTTCTGGGTTCAGTCCCACTGCATGGCACCTTGGGCAAGTGTCTTCTACTATAACCTCGGGCCAACCAAAGCCTTGTAAGTGGATTTGGTAGGCGGAAACTGAAAGAAGCCCATCATATATATATATGTATATATATGTGTGTGCATGTGTGTGTTTGATTGTCTGTGCTTGTTCCCTTAACATTGCTTGACAACCGATGCTGGTGTGTTTCCATCCCCGTAACTTAGCGGTTCAGCAAAAGAGACTGATAGAAAAAGTACTAAGCTTACAAAGAATAAGTCCTGGGGTTGATTTGCTCGACTAAAGGCGGTGCTGCAGCATGGCCACAATCAAATGACTGAAACAAGTAAAAGAGTATGTATAATCCTTTATCGTTCAGATTACTCCGTCAAATGTAATGCTTATTTATTCACATTGCTTTGAATTAATCAAGCGTTATCTCATAGCTTCAAGATTTTCAATGGTGTGTTTCTATATTTTCAGAGGGACATTGTAGTGTAGGTGTGAGAGGCTGGATCTGGTCACTTTTGGCATAAATCAGGTTGAATATTTTGGCCAGATATGCTTTTGCTTTTGCTTTTACTTATTTCAGTCATTTGACTGTGGCCATGCTGGAGCACCGCCTTTAGTCGAGCAAATCGACCCCGGGACTTATTCTTTGTAAGCCCAGTACTTATTCTATCAGTCTCTTTTGCCGAACCACTAAGTTACTGGGACATAAACACACCAGCATCGGTTGTCAAGCAATGCTAGGGGGGACAAACACGCACACATATATATACATATATATACGACAGGCTTCTTTCAGTTTCCGTCTACTAAATCCACTCACAGGCATTGGTCGGCCCGAGGCTATAGCAGAAGACACTTGCCCAAGGTGTCACGCAGTGGGACTGAACCCGGAACCATGTGGTTGGTAAACAAGCTACTTACCACACAGCCACTGGTCAGTTTAAATGCTAAAAAGGGTTAAATATTTTTAATTTATTTTCAAATATTTTGGTGTGACCTGGAATTGAAACCTTACAACACTGATATTCAGGTGCAGTCCACATTCGTATCAGACCCTGGTTATCAACCAATCAGCTGGCTGTAATATCATGCTATATAAGAACATAGTTAAATTTTCTATGATCTTTCCACTTGCTATTAAGACAAAAGCTCATTGAGGACAGCTGCAGTTTTGAAAGAGGCAGAGCACGCACACCTCATCTCTCACCAAACAACACCAAGTTTTTTTTTCATCCGTTGTCTTTTACTTGTTTCAGTCATTCGACTGTGGCCATGCTGGAGCACCACTTTGAAGAATTTTTAGTTCAACGAGTCGACCCCAGTACCTTCTTTTTTTTTCTTAGCCTAGTATTTATACTATCAGTCTCCTTTGCCAAACCACTTAGCTAAAAGGATGCAAACACAACAACACTGGTTGTCAGGTGGTGGTGAGGGACATCTGCAGATACACAAGCACACACACACATACACGACAGGCTTCTTTCAGTTTCTTATTTCTTTATTGCCCACAAGGGGGTAAACAGATGGGACAAACAAGGACAGACAAAGGGGTTAAGTCAATTACATCGACCCCAGTGCATAACTGGTACTTAATTTATCGACCCTGAAAGGATGAAAGGCAAAGTCAACCTTGGTGGAATTTGAACTCAGAACGTAACGGCAGACGAAATACCACTAAGCATTTCGCCCGGCGTGATAATGTTTCTGCTAGCTCATTGCCTTCCACAGGCTTCTTTCCGTTTCGGTCAACCAAATCCATTCACAAGGCTTTGATCGGCCTAAGGCCATAGAAGAAAACAATTTACCCCTGTGCCACATAGTGGGACTGAACCCAAAACCATGTGGTTTGGGAAGCAAACCTCTTACCACACAACCACGCCTGTTCCTATATTATAAGTGAACCCAACTACAAAAGAAAGGAAATTTTTCTTCATAATAGCAAACCAAATCTTCTTAACGTCTCGAGCCTTGCTACTACGCTCGATTTTGATGTCCTGCATTTCCCAATAAGGAGTTACTAGAAGATTATATTCACTATACCCTCATTCTCCTCCCTTCTTTTTTTCTTTTTATTTGTTTCAGTCATTTGACTGTGGCCATGCTGGGCACTGCCTTTAGTTGAACAAACTGACCCCAGGACTTATTCTTTGTGAGCTAGTACTAATTCTATCACTCTCTTTTGCTGAACTGCAAAGTTACACCAGCATCGGTTGTCAAGCAATGGAGGGGAGATAAATACAGACACACAAACATACACACACAGACATATATATATATATATATATGTATATATATATATATATATATACACTCTTTTACTCTTTTACTTGTTTCAGTAATTTGACTGTGGCCTTGCTGGAGCACCGCCTTTAGTCAAGCAAATCGACCCCAGGATTTATTCTTTGTAAGCCTAGTACATATTCTATCGGTCTCTTTTGTTGAACCGCTAAGTTACGGGGACATAAACACACCAGCATCGGTTGTCAAGTGATGTCGGGGAGACAAACACAGACACACAAACACACACACACACATGCACACACACACACACACACACACATATACATACATATATACGATGGGCTTCTTTCAGTTTCCGTCTACTAAATCCATTCACAAGGCTTTGATCAGCCTGAGGCTATAGTAGAAGACACTTGCCCAAGGTGCCACATAGTGGGACTGAACCTGGAACCATGTGGTTGGTAAGCAAGCCACTTACCACACAGCAACCCCTGCACCTACTCCCTGTTCAATAAATCCTAAAATATATGATTGTGTTTACATCTGCTCATCAAGTGTATGTAACAAGCAGCCCAACTTACACCAAAACAAGAATAACAGACTCATGGTACCGTACAAGAGCAACAATATAAACGTAATTCAAATCTTTAAATTTGTGTCTATAAATAGTATAATCCATACTCCTACATAACCCCCCAGTGGTTTCTAACTTTAGAAATATCGAATAACAATAACAGTTGTTACTTGATACTCCGGTTCTGGTAACTCCGCCAGTAACAACGGTGAGAATTCTAGTTGATTCGATGAACAGAACAGCTTGCTCATGAAAATTAAAGTGCAAGTGGTTGAGCGCTCCACAGACATGTGTACCTTTAAAATAGTTCTGCAGGAGATTCAGCATTGATCCAGAATGTGTCAAGGCTGATCCTTTGAAATACAGGTACAACTCATTTTTGCCAGATAAATGGACTGGAGGAGGAGGTGGAGGATGATGATGATGATGATGATGATGATGATGATGGTGATGATGATGATGGTGATGATGATGATGATGATGATGATGATGATGGTGATGATACATCATCATCATCATCATCTTTTAATATTCGTTTTGCTTGCTGGCATGGGTTAGACCATCTGACAAGAGCTGGCTGGCTGGATAGCTGTACCAGGCCCTAATTGTCTGCTTTTGGCATGATTTCTATGGCTGGATGCCCTTTCTAATGCCAACCATTTTACAGAGTGTGTTGGGTGCTTTTTACTTGTCACTGGCATGGGTGAAGTAAAATGTTTTGCTCAAGGACAAAATATGCTACTAGGAATCAAACTCATGGCCTTACGACCTCGAACCAAATATCCTAACCACTTAAGCACATGTCTTCTTGACACAGGCAAATATATTAAATCTTGTCTCCCTTAATGAACTCTTCAATAAGTCGGACTACACCATTATAGTACACAATGAAGAGAAACAAGTTGATTGGGTGCAGCTGTTTTGATGCCAATGATTTCCTCATGCATAGACATGCAGAAAGATACACATACAGATAGAAAGAGAGAGAGAGAGAGAGAGAGAGAGAGAGATTACAATTTATTGACAGAACATTGTCAGCATGAACACTTTTCCTCTCCTCAGAATCACAAAGAGAAATATTCTCACACACATAAACAGAGAGACACCAAGGAGAGGGACGGAGAAAACTAGAGAAACATTGACAGGAGAAAAAAACCCCACTAAAATACCTGATGTCAAATAAGTCAGCATCAAAGCAGCAATGGCAAACAGGCAACACCAAACCAGCTATGCCAAAATTTTCCGTGGCCAAAATGAAGGGCTTCTCCCAACCGGTATTCTGAGATGTCATTGCTTATTTATGTTGCTCCACCTTTTTCCTTTCTATAGGGAAATAACTTTGATGTTTTTACTGTTCACAACACACACAGAGAAAAGGAAAGAACAGCTCAAACTGGAGAGAAACTTCTTGATCTCTGAGTAATATTACTTCAGGGATCCTTCAAAGGAACCCCATTTCAGCTATATGTAATTCATGATGATGCTCTTCCTGTCACTACCCAACATTTATGACCAACATTCTAACCGAGCAAGCCCACCTAGTTCAACAGCATTTCTTTTCTTTCTCTCATCACTTCTACCATGTCATTAGACAGGATTTTCAATCTTTCTTCCTTCACCACATAATTGCAGTACTCCTCCAAAAAACCTTGATTTTCTTTTTTATACCCATCCATGTTTTCCTAACATGTGTTTTTTTATGAAGTTATAGAACCACAAACTGGACATCAGCTATCAGGGAGATTTAGTTTATAAGGGTCACAAGCTCTTCCCTTTTTCAAACTAAAAAAAAACACAAAAAAACCCTACTTTGTTGAGGATTTCCTTCCTATTTAAATTATCTACATGTCTTTTTGACCATTTCCCATGATTTTATTCATTAAAATTTCAGAAGTTCTTACAACTTTGGTCATCATAACACTTTGCTTTCATTTGTTTAATAAAAATTCCTCCTCCTCATGATTTTGCTTTCATTTCCTGATTGCTATTATGCAGAAAACTCCAGCTATCATGCAGAAATCGCCAGTTTCCAAATCTTGTTTTCTGATTAGGTAAAACTGATTAAACTTTAAATCTCAGTAACATTTTTCTGCAATTTTTCTGGAACAAATAAATAACAAAATTGGATTTAACATGGAAAATTATTTCAAAATACCAAATTTGGAAATTTTGACATAATTTTAAAATCTCACAATATGTGACAGCAACAGGGAAGACCCTACAGACAGAAAATTATAGGATGTGATACACACACACATACACACACATTTACAAACATACATACAGGTAATCACAAGTTTAAAATGGTGTATAGCAGACATATGTATGTATGTATGTATGTATGTATGTATGTACGTGTGTGTGTGTCTATGTGTGAGTGGTTCTTTGTGATGGACAGCAGAAAAGCTGCATGCCCCCTCTCTCCTTAAAACTATATATTCCTCACACCCACTTTTCTATGTGTGTATGTGTGTGTATCTGTGTGTGTGTGTGTATTGTATCTATGTATTTATGAAAGTATGTATGCAGCATCCCCTGTATATGACAGCTGTGATAACATTATCATCCCATTGCCACCATTGTTCTTGCCTTCACTGATATAAGTCACCCTCTCTCTCTTACTACCTTTCCCACAGACATACTTTTTGTAACCTTCTCATTTTATCATATAATTCACCCAACGCCTCTAGGGGGCATATTATAGATTTGTATTGAAATCCAATTAGCCTATTATTGAACTGGATGTTAGTTTAACATATATGCAAAGTTTCGTGAAAATTGGTTCACTGGTTTAGGCACTAAGATGGTAACAAACAGACAGAAATTACTATTTATATATTAGATTTACTACTGGCTTCTGTCTTCTAAATCCACATGCAAGGCTCTGGCCAGCCTGGAGCTATAGTAGAAGACACTTGCCCGACATTTTACACAGTTTGACAGAACTCGGAACCATGTGGTTGGGAAGCAAACTTCTTATAATACATTCTCATTTGTACACCATTTTATACTCTATAACTTTTTTTAACAATTAATTCTACACTAATATTTGTTTCCATGCCAACTGACTAGTTCAACAAAACACAAAAAATACAGGATATTGAAGAAAAGAGGAAATGGAAGACAGAAAGAGATTGGTGAATAGATTGAGCTATTTTAAATGGTTTTTGTCAGTGTGTGCAATTTAGAAACTTAAGACATCAGTAATTTGATGATACAAAACACACATATATGCATGCATGCATGCATATATGTGTGTTTTGTATAACATGCACATATAGTTACATGCATGCACACACCTTATTTTGAGTGCAAACAATGACTTTAAGCTGAAGAGAACCCTATACTTCCTATACTTCAGAAGAGATCACATGATCAAATACGATCTGTTGCATTCTACTCTACATACTCAGTGCATGTAAATAACACTATCCAATATTTTAGCTTGCTGTAATTGTAATTGTCTATATTGATAAGTATCTAATATCCTTCAGGTTTTTTTTGTTTCTTTCTTTTTTCTTTTCCATTTTTTTTTTTTTACAAGTGAATGCATTTTTGTGTTATGTATAGTATTGCAAGACTACACTCGCACAAATATGTACATATACACACAAAGTCGACATGAACTGACACATTACACATTAAAGCTATACTTGATTAAAATGGGTTTTTTTTTTGTTTTTGTTTTTTTTGTTGTTGCAGTTCTTACTAATGGACTTGCAGATGTCATTGTGGTAACATAATAGCATCAGAATATTATATTGCAGCTTTATGGAATTGGGTTTAAATAAAATATCAAAGTCCTTTGTATATTCAAAGCTAGTTTTATCCAACCTATGCTACCTTGGAATACCAACATTAAATGAGGATGAGTGAATAGGTAAAGTGATTGCAGTGTGAGATAAAATGTATTTGGTAATTATTCTGGTGCCTTGTATTTTAGATTCAAATCTTGTCAAGGTCAGCTTTGTCTTTCATTCTTCCAGAGTTGATAATAAAAAAAAATTACCATTCTGGAGGGAGGTGAATGGGTGGAAAATGTTAGAGTGTCATATAGGCTGTGTTGTGGGATTACTTCTGATGCTTTGCATTCTGAACTCAAATCCTGCTGTGGTCTGCTTTGGTAGCAGGCTTAATCCATTATCCAATTTAACACCACTGCTTGAATCCTAAGTGCTTTAACAGAATCATCCATTTGGTCGCAAACATCAAAGCTTAAGTCAATGGAGGACAACTTCCTCCTTTTCACCCCCTTTTCTTTTTTATCCAGGAAATTGACTTAATTCTTTAGGTTGAGCCAACCAGCAGAAGACCAAGGAATAGATCAAGAAGGAGATGCTTGGATAATATTCATAATCACTTTTTAAGCTTGTCTCTACAGATTGTCTACAATTACCCAGAACCAGCTCTGAGATTTATGACATTTCATTTACGAATATGTATACATAAATAAGCCAAGTGAGACCATAGCCGTGGCCTCTGCCAGTGTCACATAACTAGCCTATTTAAGAGCACCCTTCAATCATTGGGCAATATACTGTGCTTGAGAAGACCTGTTGAGTCAAACGAAATCGTTGTCATGGCCAATGCCAGTACCGCCTGACTGGCACCCATGCCAGTGGCATATAAAAAGCACCATTCAAGCATGGCCAATGCCAGTGCCACCCGACTAGCTACCATGTTGGTGGCATGTAAAAAGCACCATATGAGTGTGGCTGATGCTAGTGCCACCTAACTGGTTCTGTGCCAGTGACACGTAAAAAGTACCATTCAAGCGTGGTCATTGCCAGTGCCATCTGACTGGCTTCCATGCTGTTGGCACATAAAAAGCATCCATTACCTTCTCTGAGGAAAGCGGATATTATACAATGATGATTATGATGATGAAGCAATGTGATTCAAATATTGAAAAATAGGTAATAGGTAATGAAGGTGGTGAGCTGGCAGAAACATTAGCACACCGGGCGAAATGCTTAGCAGTATTTTGTCTGCTGCTACGTTCTGAGTTCAAATTCCGTCAAGGTCAACTTTGCCTTTCATCCTTTCGGGGTCGATAAATTAAGTACCTATTTCTTTACTACCCACAAGGGGCTAAACACAGAGAGGACAAACAAGGACAGACAACGGATTAAATCGATTATATTGACCCCAGTGCATAACTGGTACTTAATTTATCGACCCCGAAAGGATGAAAGTTGGCCTCAGCGATATTTGAACTCTGAACGTTACGGCAGACGAAATACGGCTACGCATTTCGCCCGGCGTGCTAATGGTTCTGCCAGCTTGCTGCCTTTCGGGGTCGATAAATTAAGTAGCAGTTATGCACTGGGGTCAATATAATCGACTTAATCCCTTTGTCTGTCCCCTCTGTGTGTAGCCCCTTGTGGGCAGTAAAGAAATAAGAAAAATAGGTAATGGGTATATATGCATACTTCAGTTCTTGCTCCTTCTTCAGACCACATCCCACCCATTGACCATAAACAAGCACATTGCTAACACAGGTGGGATGAAGCTCCAGTTCATATCTGAGCACCAGGTTCATCAGTTTCTATCCTCGGATCAGATAGTGTTTGTGCTGAAGTCCAAGTCAGTGGTGAAAGAGTCATGGGCAGAATTCACACAGGATGGTCAGTGTGGGTCAACTTATAAGCCTTTAACATACTTTGTAGTATGCAATAGTTGCAAATAGAAATCATCACGAACGGATGGTGCTTTTACGTGCTACCGGCACGGGGGCCAGGCGAGGCTGGCAACGGATTATCCATAATGGCAATTAATATCTAATCACACGAAGTGGTGTGCTGGCAGAATCTTTGGGATGCCAGGCAAAATGCTTAGTGGCAGGCATTTCATCCATCTTCAGATTCTTAGTTCAAATTCTGCCGAGGTCAACTTTGCCTTCCATCCTTTCGGGGCCGATGAAATAAGTACCAGTCATGCTTTGGGGTCAATGTAATTGACTTACCCCTGTCCTGAATTTGTTGGCCTTGTGTCAAAATTTTAAACAAATATCTGTATTCATATTAGCCACACTAGGGAATCTAACCAGAAAGTCTTATGGCGGCTGCTTCTAAGAGAATTCTATGGAGGAAGTGCCTGAAGATGCAACCCCTACAGCCTTCCCAGAAATAGGGAAATGAGAAAATGGTTGGCTGGATAACACCCACAGGGGCCACACATCAGCTTGTGCCACAACACACTCCAGCCCCTAATATGTCTCATCACTACTGTCTTTCCTGCTGCTTTTGCAATGGCCTTGCTAAACCATTGCTCTACTTAATCCATACTCTTATTTCTTTATTGCCCACAAGGGGGCTAAACATAGAGGGGACAAACAAGGACAAACAAAGGAATTAAGTAAATTACACCGATCCCAGTGCATAACTGGTACTTAATTTATGGACCCCGAAAGGATGAAAGGCTAAGTCAACCTCGGCGGAATTTGAACTCAGAACGTAAAGATAGACGAAATACCACTAGGCATTTTGCCAGCGTGCTAACATTTCTGCCAGCTCGCCGCCTTCAATCCATACTCTCCCACCTTTCCATATCCAAGTACAGCATTAATCTTCACACTCAATCCTTCTTCCCCTAGAGTGCTACCCTTCTGGAATTCTATCCCTGCCACTTACACATATCCTACAGATGTCAGCTTATAGATATTCAGCATCAACGTCAAATGTATTAATTCTGCCATTATTGAAAGGCCTGTCAAGGTCATGGGCACAACATTCTCCTCTCTTGTATAAATTAAATGAAGAAAATAAAATCATTATCATAAATCAATGAATCTGGTCAGTTCTACAAAATTACTGGCATGAATCTAACAGTGACTCACTGTTACCACTTGAGAGAACAAACAAAGAAAAAGAAAAAACAAAAAAAAACAAAAAAATTATCTTCTGAGTGGAAGATAATTTGAACTGTTCAATATCAGAGGATATTTTCCAATCATTACTGAAGCATTCATTGATTGATCTTAGTATAATATTTCTGCAATCAAATGCAATATTTAGACTTCTTCTGGTTATTGTTCTTATTGTTCTTAATCTGATTAGTAAACTCATAATGCTCACCAGAACAGATTGAATCTCAGAATGAATACAACTAATATCATTATTAGATGGTAAAATCATTAACATGCCAGACAAAATTCTTATCAACTTTACCATTTATCCTATCAGGGTCAATGAAATGAGTAACAGTTCAACACTGGGGTCAACGTAATCAGTTAATCCCCTACAACCAAAAATTTCAGACCCTGGGCCTATATTAGAAATGATTACTCCAATTATTATTATTATCATTATTATTATTGAGTGAGAGAGCAGTACATGCCATCAAAGTGACACTGGGGTAAAATATATGATGCACAGTATACCCATCCTGCTCAAAAGGTCCCTGAATAAGGGTTGTTTAAGGATGTTGAATGAAACACCCATGTTTCCAGAGGTGAATTATTCAAACCCCAAAGAATCCCTCTCAACACATGGCTATGATGCTCCCCAACTACTTTTGCTCGTGATCAGAGATGCACATATCGTCAGCCACTAAGGGACATGCTCAACTGGTTAAGGTCAAACAACTGACAAGCAAATTTGTGGTATTGAGCAGAATATTTGCTGTAGCCCATCTTTTATACCAAGACAAAACAATGTACATGATAACACTTCCAATCAGTTAAGACCAGAAGCCATGAGAGCCACTGCCTGGTACTGCATCAGGGCATTTATTATTATTATTATTATTAGGGCAGAATCATTAGGACAGAAGACAAAGTGCTTAGCAGCATTTCATCCATCTTTATGCTCTGAGATCAAATTCTACCAAGGTCAACTTTGTCTTTCATCCTTTCAAGGTCAATGAATTAGTACCAGTTGTGCACTGCAGTTGATGTAACTGACACCCCCAGAATTTCAGGTCTTGTGCCTATATTGGAAAGGATTATTATTATTATTATTACTAGCTGGCCCCATGCCATAAAAAATGACGGCTAATTGTAGTATTTTATATATAAATATGGATGGGAAATCAAATTAATACACTTGTCATTGTTATCTTGTGGTTGTCTTTTGAGATGTGACATCAATCATTGTTTGTTACTAAAAGAATGCTAGCTCACATATACAAACAATCACACACTTCCCTTGTACACACACACATACTCACAGAGTTGAAACGCTGTTTGATTTTTCTTTTCAGCGTTGAATGTTAACCATCCCACTTCCATTGTACACATACACACACAAACATTCACATATCTCCCTTTTTACATACACACACATATTCTCAAAGTTGAAACACAGTTTGATTTTTTTTTTCCTTATTCATCTATCACCCCTTCCTTTCTCATTCATATGTTGTGACAGAGAAAGACACAAGAGTATTATTATAGTAGATTATTATTATTATTAAGGTGGCCAGCTGGCATAATCATCAGCACTCTGGCTGAAATGCTAAGCAATATTTCGCCATACGAAATGCTTTGTGGTATTTCACTCATCATTACTTTCAAATTCCACTGAAGTTGACTTTGCCTTCCATCTTTTTGGGGTTGCTAATTTAAGTACCAGTGAAACACTGGGGTCAATGTAATCGACTAGTACTCTCCCCTCAAATTTCAGGTCTTATGTCTTCAGTAGAAAGATTGTTGTTATTATTATTATTATTATTATTATTATATATAAAAGCTATTACACGCTAATTACATTAGCATGTTTATAATCCTGAGGTTTGGTGGCAACAACTCTCCTCAAATCTCAAGAGACCTCCTTACAGTTCATGCAGAATATAGGATTGCACTTTTCTACAATATGTATCTCATTTCTAATATCCTTCAGCCTCTTCGGGCATTGCGCAGTGTACACCAATTACTGCAGGAATAATCACCACTTTGCATCTCCCTGTTTAAGTTCTGATGCTTCTCAATTTCTTTGGTATCTACTCTACTATGATATAGCATTGCAAAGTCTGTGATCCTTTTTCTCTTTTCTACAGTCATATTGGGTCTCCTTGCTTCAATAATTTGTTTAGTGTTTATGGAGAAACCCCATAAAATCAAGCTTCCAACTGTGTTCATATTACTTTTCTATCACTTCAAATTAACAAATTTCAATGCACATTTTCATGTTTGTATTTATACTCTTTTTGCACTAGCTTACTGCATTCACTTATGAAATGTTTAATACTTTCACCTCCTTTTCCACAAATTCTACATTTGCTCCTTGACTGGGTTTTATCAATCTTTGTTTATTATCACATACATTCTAATGACTTGTTCCTGAGCAATTTCTCATTTCAGATGTTGAAAGTAACATCCTTGATTTGTGCTTGTCATTTCAACAATTTGTCCTGTTCTTGAATTCTCTAGATGTTTCAGTGACTTCTTTGATATTTCTGGTTACACACAATATTCTCTCCTCACTATGCACAACATAGTTTACCAAATCCAAAATCACAGCCCTAATGGTGTCTTCTGTAATTTACAAACCTCTGCCTCCTTCCCTTCTTGGTAAAGAGAACCAGTCATTATTATTAGGGTGAAGGCAGTGAGCTAGCAGAACTGTTATAATGCCAGGCAAGACGCTTAACAACATTCCATCAAACCTTAGTCACAATTTATGTTCCTAATACTAGCTCCATGATAGCTAAGTTATTTTACTAAATTTTTTGTTATATTTAAAATTAATTGAAAGAAACACAGAGCATCTCAAAATAAATACAGTAATGAAAGAGTTAAGACATTACCTTCAAATAGTTTTGCTTCAAGCTCCTTCCAAATCCTTGTGAAGACTCTTTCTCAATTTTCATTTCATTTCTTTATCATCATGCCACACCTTTAGGTATTTCTTATCCTTCATTACCTTTTAGTAATCTAATGATATCATCTTGTGGTATCTTTACACCTTCAGATTAAATTTTCAAACTCCCTTCATAATGAAAACTGCACACTTATCTACCCATCCAAACTATAAATGATTTTACTGTTCAGACAAGAGAAACCAATTTTTTTTCATTTCTGATGTATAGTTTGAGGTCATCCCTATGCAGCAAGTGATATATTTTTCACCTTAGTCTTAGCAAGCTCGTAAGTAGGACCAGACTTAATTGTTATGCATTTCAGAGGAAACGATGCCTTCACAAAATGTAATAGAGGGAACAGAGTGTCAAGGTCACATCCCTTGCTGAAGTGGATTGGCCTAAAAGGATCCTCTGCTAGTGCCAAGTTTAAGCGCTTGTGCTGGTGGCATGTTAAAAGCACCCAACACACTCTATAAAGTGATTGATGTTAGTTAGGAAGGGCATCCAACCATAAACACCATGCCAAATCAGACTGGAACATGGTGCAGCCTCCCAGCTTGCCAGCATGGAAAATAGACGTGAAAGGATGATGATGATGATGGTGATGGCGATGGCGATGATGGTGATGATGATGATAATGGTGATGATGATTGATGATGATTCTAAATGAAATACTTTCCAGTGTATTTTCACACTTCCTAATGATTCTCTTCTGCAGTTTAAGTTCCACTTCCTACAATCTCATCTGTCACTCCATCGGTTATGATGACGAGGGTTCCAGTTGTGCCAATCAACGGAACAGCCTGCGGATGAAATTAACGTGTAAGTGACTGAGCAACCCACAGACACATGTACCCTTAATGTAGTTCTCAGGAATGTGACAAGGTTGGTCCTTTGAAATACAGGTACAAATAATTTTTGCCAACTGAGTAGACTGGAACAATGTGAAATAAAGTGTCTTGCTCAAGGATACAATGTGTTACCAAGTATTAAACTCAGGACCTAACAACCATGGGCCTAATACCCCTAACCATTAAGCCATGCATCTTCACAAAGGGGGTTCCAGTTGATGATTGACCAAACAGCCTGCTTGTGAAATTGTGCAAGTGGCTGAGTACTCCACAGACACGTGTACCTTCAACGTAGTTCTCAGGGAGATTCAGTATGACACAGAGTATTACAAGGCTGGCCCTTTGAATTACAGGTACTACTCATTTTTGCCAGTTGAATGGACTGGACCAATGTGAAATAAAGCATCTTGCTCAAGGATACATCATGTTGCCAGGAATTGAACTCATGACCTTATGATTGTGAGCCAAATACACCTAACCATTAAGCATTGCACCTTTATTGAATCATTACTTCTGGCACTCTGTTGGTTACAACGATGAGGGTTCCAGTTGATCCAATCAACGGAACAGCCTGCTCATTAAATTATTGTGCAAGTGGCTGAGCACTCCACAGACATGTGTAACCTTAACATGGTACTTAAGGAGATCCAGCATGACACAGAGAGTGACAAGGCTGGCCCTTTTGAATTACAGGTACAACTAATTTTTGCCAGCTGAGTGGACTGGAGCAATGTGAAATAAAGTGTCTTGCTCAAGGATACAATGTAGTCCTGGGAATCGAACGCATGACCTTATGATCATGAGCTGAATACCCCTAACCCTTAAGCCATGCACTTTTATTCCAATATTATTTCTGGCATTGTTGGTTACAATGAAGCTTCCTGTTGATCAAATCAACGGAACAGCCTGCTCATGGAATTAACATGCAAGTGGCTGAGTACTCCACAGACATATGTATCCTTGATGCAGTTCTCAGGGAGATTTAGTATGACTGAGAATGTGACAAGGCTGGGCCCTTTGAAATACAGGTATGACTAATTTTTTCCAGCTGAGTGGACAGGAGCAACGTGAAATAAAGTGTCTTGCTCAAGGACACAACACATCACTGGAAATTGAACTCACAACCTTACAATTGTGAGCCAAATACCCTAACCACTAAGCCACGTGCCATCACTGCAATCTCATCACCTTTCCTAAAAAAAAAAACCCAAGAAACAATTAAACATTTCTGGACACTGAATGTCATGAGACACCCTGAAAGCCAAGAAGTGTGGAATGTTATTGTGTTTGCTTGTAGAGTATCCAACCAACAGCTAAGTTCTTTATTTTGTATTTCGCTTAGTATCATTCAACCAATATACAACAGACCAACGGTTCCCCATGTCTTTTCTCTGCATACTTTTGATCTTCATCATCATCATCATCACTATCACATAATGTCCGTCTTCCATGCTGGCCAGTTTCACAGGAACAGCAACGTCAGAAGATTTCAGCAAGCTCTACAGTCAGCCCTTCCTAATGCCAACCCTCTTTATCGAGTGCACTGGGTGCTTTTTACATGGCACCAGTAGCAGTGAGATGACCAAGTAACTTACAGGACAACACCCCACCCCACTCAATTAGAGTCGGGTAGTATTGAGGAACAGAAGGGTGTCTTGCATCAGAAAGGGAGATATCACTAACTAAATTCTCCATCTCCAGAAACCCATACAGTTCACCAGCTATATGGTCCCTTAGCAATTCCCAGAGTAATGTAAGTATGTAGTAGGCATATTATTAATGATTTTCTCTTACTTTTTTACCCTTTTATTCTTCTGTATTAACTCTATCCTTTCTTTTGTAATGCTAATGCTCTGTTTTCTCAACAATCAGTAAGAAACAGTTGCATGCTGGTGAGATTTTAAGTCGGAATCCCAGAATACCATTGGGTCTGTAGCTTTCCAGTTAGGTATCTTTTTAAGCATCCTTTTTACTTTCTCTTCTGTGATATTTATATTTTCATCTTGAGTTATTTTCACTTTCACTTTTAAACTCCTGTACTTAATGTATATATGAGGTGTAGTCAAAACGTATCCAGCCTTTGGCCAAAAAACAAGTAATATTAAAAAAAAACTCACCATTTTTGATTTAGTCTTCTTCAAAGTATTCGCCTTAAGAGTCTACACACTTCTGCCAATGTTCTTGCCACTGCTGGAAACGGTTCAGGAAATCACTTTTTGGGATGCTGTAGAGCTGTGCTGTCAAATTTTGCTTAATGTCTTCTGTTGACTCAAATCTCCCTCTGAGTGTTTTTTTTTTTTTTTAAAGCTTTGGGAAGAGCCAAAAGTCACATAGAGCCAAGTCTGAGAAGTAGGAAGCCTGATGAACAAGTGATGTGTTTTGCTTGATGAGGAATGCTTAGATGACATTGTGGGCGGAATGAACTGACTGAACTGAACTAACCCATGGCTGATTCCAACTTTGGCAACAATCTCCTCAATAGCCTCACATGACAGTCTTCAAACCTTTGCAATTATTTCGTTGTTTCTGCTAGTCAATGATCTGCCACAACATGGCTCACTCTCCACTGAGGTATGGTCATCTTTGAACCAGTTGTACTAATCCTTTATTTGTGTTTTTCCCATAGCCTCATCTCCAAAGGCCTTCTGAATCTTCTCGATAGTCTGGGCTTGCGTATCACCAAGTTTCTGGCAGAATTTAATACAATATCTTTGCTCAATGCACTCGGTCTTCTTGATTCAAAAAGAAAAATTGCACAGCACACTCTTCACATCTGTACTCAACAAATCACTGCAGGCAAATGGCACAACCTACTGAAACGAAAATTTCTGAGCATGTTCAAGAAGGACGCAACCACATAATACCCATGCAAATTTTACTAGAGTATTATTATTTTGTGCAAAAAAAATCAAGGTCGGATACTTCTGACTACACCTCCTACACCATTAATAGGCCAGTTACTGATGTAGTCATCCTAAAATAATAATTCTCATGGACATACTGTGTTAAAAAACTCAAAGTATTGAAAGGAGACGAGGTTGCCTTAGATGGTTATTTTAATTTAATACTGCCGCAGTTGCATGCACAGAATTTTTATTCAGCCAGGTGGCTGTTCACAACATCAGTGAATGTTAGTCATTGTTTCTTATATGAAAGGCAACAAATTCTCTTACAGGTATAGAAGCTGGCTGTGAGTACACACCACTGATAAGACCTAAAAAGGCTGAAATGCATCTGGCATTCTTGCTGGTCACTGCTGATGTGACATTTGACAGTACCACATGTCACTAGCTGAGTAAAACAGTGATATGATGTATACATTTCTTGTTGATATTATGACTTAATGCACTGTTCTTTTGAAAGCCTATGAAATAAAAAATAAATTTTTAAAAAAAACTTGAATATCTGGTTGGTGGCAAGAAGAGTATCAGCTCATAAAATTTTGCCTCAAATAGGTTCCCATCACATTAATATGAAAAGAAGGGGCACTAAACAAACAATATATATATATATATATATATTTTTTTTATTTATTATAATCAAAGGAAACAAATTTTATTTCACAAACAATCAATATTTTCTGTTTGGTTGATATTCATGAAGAATCAAAATTTTTAACTAACAGTATATATTAGTTCCTTGACAAGTTTTGGAAGGTTGCTTCCGTTTTCCATCAACACTTCAAATTTGTCTTCATTGATGATAAACTTTTGATCCATAGCAACAGGAACAACATCTTTGCAGCCTTTCCATGTTCTGGTTCCAATGTCTGGATTGATGAACTCCCAAAGTTTTACTGAATTGTCTGCAGAAGAAAGAAAAGAAAACAAATACATACACAAGCATTTTATTAAAGAATAATTCTAATTAACAAAAAATTTGTAGAGTCTAGCATTGCTTGACAACCGATGCTGGTGTGTTTACGTCCCCGTCACTTAGCGGTTCGGCAAAAGAGACCGATAGAATAAGTATTGGGCTTACAAAGAATAAGTCCCGGGGTCGATTTGCTTGACTAAAGGTGGTGCTCCAGCATAGCCGCAGTCAAATGACTGAAACAAGTAGAAGAGAAAAAAGAGAATTACATTTGACAGGGTAACCTGAATGGCAAAGAGTTGATTATAAAAATAAAATATCCTTTTTTAAATATTGGATGACCAATGAGGGTCCATCTCATAAAATAAAATATCAAAGAGGGTCCTTAGGCAAAAAATGGTTAAGAAGCACTGGCATTTGGCGGTGAGCTGGCAGAAACGTTAGCACGCCAGGCGAAATGCGTAGCTGTATTTCGTCTGTCATTACATTGTGAGTTCAAATTCCGCCGAGGTCGACTTTGCCTTTCATCCTTTCGGTGTCGATAAATTAAGTACCAGTTACGCACTGGGGTCAATGTAATCGACTTAATACCTATGTCTGTCCTTGTTTGTTCCCTCTATGTTTAGCCCCTTGTGGGTAATAAAGAAATAGGTATAGGTGGTTATATCGGTCACAGTAATTGATAATTGACAATTAATCAATTTATCTCATTAATTCCAGAAGGATGGAAAGCAGAGATGATCTCCAACAATCTCCATGACCGAGGTGACTGGAGATAATTAATGATTAAATAATATCACTAAAATAGTTTTAATTATCTCTATTTGTATGGATATAATCAGACAACCACCAGTGACAGAATTTTAACCCATGATTGCCTTTAATAAATAGTTCAGTGTCTCTACCCACAAACCTACTGTAACTGTCACTTTACAATATCGATGTATATTCAAGGCAGCGAGATGGCAGAACCATTAGCACGCCGGGAAAAAATCTTAGTGGCATTTCATTCATCTTTATGTTCAGAGTTCAAATTCTGCTGAGGCTGACTTGCTTTTCATCCCTTTGGGATTGATAAAATAAGTACCATTTGAACATTGGGGAGGTCAAGGTAATCAACTTACCCACCTCCCCCAAACTTGCTGACTTTGTACCAAAATTTGCGACCAATGTAAATATATTGCAAATTACCATTTAATCCAAATTCTTTGCAGATTCCATCAATCAGGTCCTTTGCTTTATAGCCTTTCTTTATGGGCAGATCAAACTCAAGGGCTGATTTCATGGGTTGGTTATTTATCATACGGATGGAGGGTTCCTAAGAAGGCAAAAAAAAAAAAACAACAACAATAATAATAACAAAAATAATAATGACTATTGAAAAGGTTGCAAGATGCAACGAAAAGTTTAGGAAAAATAAATAAGTAAATGAGTAGATACCGGTAAGTGTGTTAAATAATAAGGCACTAAAAGAGAATGACTCTCTCCAGACACAACAAAATATGCTTCAACACACGAACTCGTATAAAGAATCTTGCAAACCAAATCCAAAAATGAAATAAAATAATAATAATAATAATAATAATAATAATAATAATAATAGTCAGAGATCATGAAGGAAAAAAATGCTTTCTAATTGATGTATCAATACCGGCAGATGACAACGTGTCTCTAAAAGAAATGGAGAAACTTTCAAAATACAAAGACCTGGAAATAGAGGTAACCAGAATGTGGAATCTTAAAACAGAAACAATTCCTATCATAGTAGGTGCATTAGGCATGATAAAAAAATATTCAGACAAATACATAACAAAAACAGCAGGACTTACAAACACATATAACATACAGAAAATTGCACTACTAGGCACTGCACACATCCTACGCAGAACACTTTCCATACAATAACCATCAGAGCATCACAACAAATCACAGCACATACCCAAGGCACACAGAGCTGCGCTCGGTAGTGAAGTGAAAGCACGCTATAAAAATAAAACTACTGAATAATAATAATAATAATAATAATAATAATGATAATAATTACACAAACGGTTTAGCATTCAAGTCATGACAACAGACAGTATATTATTTAGCTAGGAGACCTTAAGAGTCAACAAAGTCATAAAAATATTTATATGTAATGTATGTATGCATGCAAGCAAGCAAGCATGCATGTATATTTGTCATAAGTGTATATTCTATAAGTACGTGAATTACATATGTGACCATGTCCATGTTCCAAACAACTGAAGGTTTTTTATTCAGAAAGATGTGAGATAGGCACAGGAGTGGCTGTGTGGTAAGTAGCTTTGCTTACCAACCACATGGTTCCGGGTTCAATCCCACTGTGTGGCACCTTGGGCAAGTGTCTTCTACTATAGCCTCAGGCCGACCAAAGCCTTGTGAATAGATTTGGTAGACGGAAACTGAAAGAAGCCCGTTGTGTGTGTGTGTGTGTGTGTGTATGTATGTGTGTGTATGTATATGCTTGTGTGTGTTTGTCCCCCCACAACATCGCTTGACAACCGATGCTGGTGTGTTTACGTCCCGATAACTTAGCGGTTCGGCAAAATAAACTGATAGAATAAGTACTAGGCTTACAAGGAATATGTCCCGGGGTCGATTTGCTCGACTAAAGGCAGTGCTCCAGCATAGCCACAGTCAAATGACTGAAACAAGTAAAAGAGTAAAAACGAGAGTATCCTCTACAACAATTGGTGCTGGTGTGTTTACATCCCTGTAACTTAGCAGTTTGGCAAAAGAGAACTATAGAATAAGTTTCAAGCTAAAAAAGAAAAAGAGTACTAGGTCAATTCATTCAACTAAAATTTCTTTAAGGCAGTGCCCCAACATGGCCACAGTCAAATGACTGAAAAAGATAAAAGATCAATATGGATAATAAATGGATCGATCATCTCTGCTAGAAGACATCCTATGTAGGGCCAATGAGAGAGACACTTAAAAAATATTGGCTACACTAGCTTTTTTGGCAATCCACATAATATGGCTTCTGAGATTAATTAAGGAATTATTTATGCCTCATAATTATTTTGTTTCTTAATTTTGTACGAAATCAGATCATAAAATGATTTGCTACTGTTAATGATATAAACTAGTTCTACCTGTTTCATGATCAATCTATCAACAGCCAAAACCAGCAATGCTACTTCTATGGTCTTACCCTACAAGGGAGGATGAACTCAACAAGGAACTAACGGTCACTCCTCAAGCCTACAAATGAAGCAGAGCTCCCATTGAAATACTCAAGCTTTAATATATCATTGACATTTTTGACCTCTGCAGCCAGTTGTCTCTCTCTCGCTCTCTCTGATACATAATCTTTGTGTTTCTCTGACCCAGGAAGACACAAGTGAGAGAAGCCCATTGATAAGTGTAAGGACCACTTGAAGTAACTTAACTCAGTCCTGGTTTGGATTATCATCATCTTATCTTTCACATGACAGACACCAGTCCTGCTTCAGCTTATCGTATTTATCTTTCACATGACTGCCATGTAACATTACTTCTGGCATTTAAAACTGATCATCTATATTTTGAATTTAAGACCACCGACAGCAACTATAATATCTCTGGCAGATCCTCCATCTGAAGTGGTTCGACAGAGTGCCGAGCACCAACCTGTGGGAAAGGGCTAACCAGGAGCCCATACATGTTCAGATTAGACGAAGGAAATGGAGATGGATCAGACACACACTGCAGAAAGAACCCTCAAATGTGACATGACAAGCACTTGACTGGAACCCGCAGAGGAAAAGGAAGCAAGGACGCCCAAAGCAGAAATTGAAGCGGAGCATTTTGGACGAGCTCAGGACCTCCGGCCTGACATAGGAAGCAGCCAAGAAACACGCCAATGACCGCAAAAAGTGGAAAACAACTGTTGAGGCCCTATGCTCCACAAGGGGCAAAAAGAATTAAGAAGAAGAAGAAGAAAAAGGTGTAGGCAAAGCTGTGAGCTGTGTGATTAAGAAGTTTGCTTCTCAACCACACGGTTCTGGGTTCAGTCCCACTGTGTAGCACCTTGGGAAAGTGTTTTCTACTATAGCCTCGGGCTAACCAAAGCCTTGTAAAGTGGATTTGTTAGACAGAAACTGAAAGAAGCTGAGTATCTGTGCGTGTGCATGCATGCTTGTGTGTGTATGTATTATTGTGTGTCCACATAGTTGTTACAACTAAATGTCATTCATTTTCCAATATTCTGCAAGAACTTGCCTGGCGGCCATGGAGTAAGTGTTACCTTGCTTGGAAACAGGTAAGGGTTGGCAACATGAAAGAAAGAAATCTACCTCAATAAACTCTGTCCCACCCATGCAACCATGGAAGCATGGAAAAGTGGACATGAAAATGATTATGATGATGATGGCAACGACGATGACATGACCGATTCTGAAACCCTCACCACCAACCCCACCCTATCTGAGATTATCTTAGGAAATAAAATACATATTCTAATTGACTCTTTTCCCAGAAAAATATTACAATACATACTTCCTTGTTACAATATCAGGAATCCTTATCACTGTTCTGGTTTCTCCTCATAAGCAGGATATTATTCTTACCATCATCATCATCATCATCATTACCACAACAACTACTACTACTACTACTACTACTACTACTACTACTACTACTACTACTTTTATTATTTTTATTATCATCAGTGTTATCATCAAGATCATTAATATTTTTGTTGAACAGTACAGAATCAAAATTATTTACAAAAACATGAACATAAGAAATACTCTACCAACATTCCTCAACTCATCCCAGTCTACTTAGCACACACTAAGCACAAATCCTACACCCATTCCTCGAAGAAGAAGAAGAAGAGCATACAGCTGCAAAATACACATATTTCCAACGAAATATACACTTACCAAAATTTACATGAAGCTGACTGAGTTGGTGTTATTCAAATTTCAAAAACATCTAAACCATCCCATCTATTCTTTTGCTCAAGTAACAGAGGATACAACGTATTACAAGCACAAATGGGGTCGTGTTTCTTTCTCTCTCCCTTTTCGCATAAATCAAATGGAACTTGCAGTTAAGATAGCCGTGCCGGTGACACATTAAAAGCACAGTCCAAACGTGGCAGATGCCAGCGTCGCCTGACTGGCGTCCGTGTCGGTGACAAGTAAAAAGCACCAACTGATCGTGGCCGTTTGCCAGCCTCCTCTGGCCCCTGTGCCGGTGGCACGTAAAAAGCACCCACTACACTCACGGAGTGGTTGGCGTTAGGAAGAGCATCCAGCTGTAGAAACTGCCAGATCAGACTGGAGCCTGGTGCAGCCTCCTGGCTTCCCAGACCCCGGTTGAACCGTCCAATCCATGCTAGCATGGAAAACTGACGCTAAATGATGATGATGATGATGATGATGACAATGTAAACAAAATAAACTAAAAAAATCAATTAAGATACCTATTATTACAGCATACGTCTGCAGAGGCGTCCAATATTTGGACGCAATGTCAAAAGTCGTACCCTGAGGTTATTGAGTGTTTCAGGTCTCGCAACAATATACCCTCATCTAAATGACCCAATCTAGATTAATGAAACCCTAAGCATGCTGTGTCTGAGTGGCTTTCTACTAATTCCACATAGCAGATCACTTCTTTTAAGCCAGAGCCATTTAGATGTATCAGCAGCAGCAGCAGCCGTTCAAGAATTTGGACCTGGATATCTCCATTTCCAGCGACTTCGAGGGTCACCTCCCAGTGGTGTCAGGCATCAACGAAGAGCCCTCAACTACAACAAGACGACCAAATTTTTTTTTTCCCAAGGTCTGGGGTCTCCCGCCCTTAAGCTCTAGACCATCACCTAATCACCCTTACCCGTCTTGTTGCTTAACAACAACAACAACAACAACAACAACAGCATCAGTAGCATCTATGTTGCTATTGAATGGTTCTTCTTCTTCGTTCTTGTAATGTTCAAGGTTCCACAGGCCTTACATTTCATTGACATAAAAGATCTATCATCATCTGATCAAGCTTAGTCAAACATTTTTAACCCATGCATACCATCTACCAAAGTCCGGCATTAGTCAAGGGGGGGGGGTGTCTTTGGGAAGGCATATAGTGTCTCTGATGAGCAAAAATGAGTAACGCTGCGATGGACTGGCGTCCCGTCCAGCTGGGGAACACATACGCCACAAAAACCGGGAAAGCAGGCCCATGAACCTGGTTAGGCTTTAAAAAGGGCGCATTTATTATATGCGCATGTCGAAACATGCAACTATATGCATGAGAATACGTAGATAAAACAAAACATACAAATCTGCACATTAACTTACTCCAAATACTGCACATATACACACACATACATGCACAAATGCCTTGTTAATTGTTGTTGAAATTCCAATGAAGGAGCCTTGGATCTAGGTTAGAAACCGGCTCTTTCTCTATTGGCTAGAAATCTTGAAATAAAACTAAATAATGACACACACACATACGTATATACTTACATACAAGCATAAATTCATAGACACATGCAAACATACTTCCATACGTACATATATACATTGAAACATACAAACGTATACACACACACACACACACAGATACATATTTGGTAAGAACTTTTTCCTTGTTTCATAACAGAATTGTCAATGTTGAAATTTTCATGGCAACGGACTTTCGATGAGAGTCTTTTGTCATGAAGACATAGCTTGACATTTTAAATGAAAAATAATTCTGTTTAAATAAACAATATACTCTTTATTGTGTATTGAGTACGCTCTTATTTCGGTGATAAACAGCAACATTTGAAGATATATGTGTTGTGTGTATGAGTGAGTGTGTGTGTGTACATACAACTACATCTATGCATAGATGTATACATATACGAACATTTGTATATATATCTAATATATGTATGTGTGTGCACGCGTACACATGTGTGCGTTGATATGCATATATATGTGTGTATGTGCATGTATACATATATATTTTTTATATATGTACATGTGTATACATGTATGTGTGTGGTGCATGCGTATATATAGAGAATCATAGACATAAAGATATATACATATACGTATGTATATATACATTGATATGTATACATATATACATATGGATATCATATATGCATATACATATAAATAAATATATATATATACATATATACATACATATATAACGGGAAGCTTTATGAAAATAAACAAAAGACGAAGGCAGGTGGAATACAAACAAACAATTGTATTAGTATGGCGCTCAGGAATATAAATAAAACAAGTCTTTTATGTTTCGAGCCTACGCTCTTCAACAGAAAGATACATAGAAAAGAAACACAGAAAGAACAAGGAGAGAAAAAAAATGCGTGCAGAGGCTAGCGAATCAACATATATATATATATATATATATATATATATATATATATATATATATATATGTATATATATATATTATATATATATATTATATATTATATATATATATACGTACATATATATACATATATAGCATCCATAGCAGTAAGTAATGTTGTGGACACTGCTATAAAGACCTATACAAAAGCAAGACGTGCGTATTGTCTTCATAACCAGCATATAAATTCAAACAGAAAGTATTGTAAAAACCACAAGTATTTGAGCAAAAGGACTTATTACAGGAGGTTTCTCTGCACAAATAGACATGGCTGTGTGGTAAGAAGCTTGCTCCCTAACCACATGATTCCAGGTTCAGTCCCACTGTAGGGCACCTTGGGCAAGTGTCTTCTACTATAACCTTATTTCTTTATTGCCTACAGGGCGCTAAACATAGAGGGGACAAACAAGGACAGACAAAGGGATTAAGTCGATTACATCAACCCCAGTGCGCAACTGGTACTTAATTTATCGACCCCGAAAGGATGAAAGGCAAAGTCAACCTCGGCGGAATTTGAACTCAGAATGTAGCGGCAGACAAAATGCCGCTAAGCATTTCGCCTGGCATGCTAACATTTCTGCCAGTTCGCCGCCTTTACTATAACCTTAGATTTGGTAGACAGAAACTGAAAGAAGCTCATTGTGTGTGTATATATATATATGTATGTGTGTGTATATGTTTGTGTGTCTGTGTTTGTCCCCCCAACATCACTTGACAACCAATGCTGGTGTGTTTACATCCCTGTGACTTAGCAGTTCGGCAAAAGAGACCAATAGAATAAGTTCTGGGGTCGATTTGCTTGATCGACTAAAGGCGGTGCTCCAGCATGGCCACAGTCAAATGATCGAAACAAGTAAAAGAGTAAAACATTTTGTGTATTCTTGTATTGTTTTACTTGTTTCGGTAATTTGACTGAGGCCATGCAAAGGATTTTAGTTGAAGAATTCAACTACAGGACTTATTCTTTGTAAGCCTAGTACTTATTTTATCCGTCTCTTTTGCCAAACTGCTAAGTTACAGGTACATAAACACACCAACATCAGTCGTCAACTAATGGTGGGGGGAAGGCACACATACACACACACAGGACAAACACAGAAGTACAACCAATTTATTGCAGGTAAATTTTAACGGCAAAATTTCATATGTATTGCCAACGGGCATATGAACCGAGGTTGAGGACCGACAACTGATCTAATGTGTTATATTTAAAATTGTATAATGTAATTTGAGGGAGACTGGGTCACTATTTCAAAAAGGTTGAGTGGCCATGCGCAGAGAGAAAGAGAGAGAGAGAAGGATTCCTTCTTTGGTTTGAATATGTGCAGAGTATAAGGTCATCTGCTGCCAGGTGAATGAAGAAGTAATAAATACAGGCAGAATATCAGCAGTTAATGAAAAATGAGAGAAAGCTATTGATTCTGCAGATAGGAAAGCATTATTGATTAGATTTCACCGAGTGTTTGCCTAATTAACTCAGAAAATAAGATTACTAACACCCGAACAGCAATGGAAACCTACAGAGTTCAACAACTACACTTTTGGTTTTTTTTTTTTTTTGCTCCCCCCCTCCTGTTGAATTTCTTCTCAGTCATTTTTCGTTTCCGTCTGCTTTTCTCAGTGAGATGAGAGCGACACCAGAGATGAATGATTTTATTGGTTAACAAACGTTAAAACTCCCAGAGTTATTGGTTATTGATGAAGGAAATATAATGTTATGTGCAATAAACTAGTGTTACTGCAATATAAGCTACGACGACTACACTCTTCAAGCCAGCACAATTCTTGCACAACATTAATATTATTATTACTATCATCATGATCATTATTATTATTATTATCATCATGATCATTATTATTATTATTATCATCATGATCATTATTATTATTATCATCATCATCATCATTATTATTATTAATAATAATAAAAGTGAGATTGTAATAGAAAATTATCACATTCATGTCTTTTTTCTAGGCTATTAGAATTGCATTAATTAGTATTGCTTCAGCATTGTAATAATTATTTCTAAAAGAAGCATGAATTATGCAATATTAAAAAAAAAAAAGCAATTTTCTCTCTGTGGAGGCGCAATAGCCCAGTGGTTAGGGCAGCAGACTTGCGGTTGGAGGATCACAGTTTCAATTTCCAGACCAGACATTGTGTGTATTTATTGAGCGAAAACACCTAAAAGCTCCATGAGGCTCTGGCAGGGGGTGGTCGCGACCCCTGTAGTACTCTTTCGCCCCAACTTTCTCTCACTCTTTCTTCCTGTTTCTTGAGTAATGCTGCGATGGACTGGCATCCCATCCAGCTGGGGGGGGGGGGGACACATACGCCACAGAAACCGGGCCAATGAGCCGGCTAGGATTGAAAAGGGCGCAAAAAATTTTTTTTCTCTCTATTTTTTTTTTGCCTCCACTTTTACCATGAATATTAAAACACTGAGTGTGTAGGAAAACAAAACAGTTCCAACTAGTTATATAAAATACCTATTGATTAAAATTGTTTATCTTTTACTTGTTTCACTCATTGGAATGTGGCTATGCTGGAGCACACACTGCCTTGAAGGCTTTAGTCAAACAAATCAACCCCAGTTGTGTCCCCCACCCCAAAGATGACACACACACACACACACATCAACTGGACTCCGTGCTGGTGGCACGTAAAAAAAACACCATCCGATCGTGGCCGTGCCAGCCTCGCCTGGCCTCCGTGCCGGTGGCACGTAAAAAACACCATCTGAGCGTGGCCATTCACCAGCCTCGTCTGGCACCTGTGTCGGTGGGACATAAAAAGCACCCACTACACTCACGGAATGGTTGGCATTAGGAAGGGCATCCAGAGGCATGAAGACACACTTCTTCCAGTTTCCATTAAACAAATCCACTCAGAAGGCTTTAGTCAGCCTGGTACTAATGTAGAAGGTACTTACCCAGGGTACCACTTAGTAGGACTGAACCTGGAACCATACAACCTTTTGTGTGTGTGTGTGTTTAGTAAAGGAATGAAACTAGGGCAATCAAGGATGTTTCTCAAGTAATAAAAATGAAGGGTTAGCAACAGCAAAAGCACTAAACAATAAAACTTTTAACTGCTTAATTGAGGAGGTCAAAGATACCCATATGCTACCCTTAATTTTTCAAGACCTCTGAGACTGGTAACAGGAAAAAGGGAAGAAGTTATTCCCAAATCAGAAAACTAGACACTTGCAGCACATGAATGCCAACAACTGTTAGAACATGCTCTGAGTTCAAATCCAGCTAAGGTCACTTTACCATTACCCTTTCGGATTTAAACCAGTGGTTTTCAACTAGGGTCCATATAAAATATGTCAGCAATAAAGGACATCCAGCTGCAGAAACCATGCCAAATCAGACTGGAACCTGGTGCAGCTCTACAGCTTACCAGTTCCAGTCAAACTATCTAACCAATACCAGCATGGAAAGCAGACGTGAAATGATGATGAATTACTAATAATATTCAATTCTAAAAATCTAATAGGATTTTTTTCAAAATATCAAATGATTAGGAGTAAAACTGGAACCAAAGGGGTCTACAGGGTAAAATATAAAAAAAAAAATTGAGAAATACTGATTTAAGCCAACTATATTTGGTCCAAATTATTCTACTTGTTTTATGTTCAGATCTGGCATCTCACACTTACCCTACAATGCCATTCTAAAAAGTAAACAATTACATCACTGAAATCTCAAAGTTAAGATTAATTGAAAAACAATGTGAATAACTAAGCATCATATTCGACAGAGTAATTTAAAAACTAAAGGGTTAAACAACAATAAAAAATAAATATAAATAAATAAATAAATATGGCTACTGAACCAACAAAGAAGCTCCTATTCAAGCCAAAGCCAGAACCTCAAAGGCATTACTCAACCCACTAAAAATGCCAATCAAATCTCCCTCAAGTAACAGCTTTTGTTCTGAAAATGTAGAACAAGTTTTTTTGTTTGTTTGTATTTTAAATGCTTAGTTATTCACATTGCTTTGAATTAATCATGCATTATCTCATAGCTCCGAGATTTTGATGATGTGATTGTTTATTTTTAGAATGGCATTGTAAGACAGGTGTGAGAGGCCAGATCTTGCCAGTTTGAACATGAAACAGAGAGAGAGAGTATTTGGGCCAGATATGGCTGGGCCTAAAAGGTTAAACTTTATCAAAGGCAAAACAGTTATGAATTAAGTGAGTTAATATTTGCTAATCTATAGGGATGGTCTCATTTTAAAATGTCATCTAAGCTATGTGACCCAACAGCTGCAATGTCTCAGATATATGAGCAATATTCTGAAACAAGTTATACTTGTGCCTCATCATGGATCAGCAGCTGTTGAGAAGCAGGATACTTGGATGTAAATTTGGTTATATCATTACTGTGTGGTCATTATGAGAGATCATCCTTTATTATCAGGCCTAAAACCGTTAAAGTTTGTAGTTAAGGTTTATTGTTGTGAGTTGCTCATGGATAAAGAACAGACAGTTACTGCATCTCTTTGCTAATAATTAGGCAAGACTAAGCTGCCATATCCTTTTTGGAGGACCTTTCCAAGGTCTTTATTCACAAAAACAATGGCACATATCTGGAGCGGTGTCTACACTGCATGTTGATGATGCTTGTATAGAAAATATGTTATCAAGGAGTTAAGAAGCAGTGACCTCTACAAAGACCCATGTGATTATAAATTGACAGAGATCATTTATTGACTGGGTAGATGATGGAGTTGGAGTAAGTGAAATCCAAAGTACCATATTTGCACATCTATAAACCACACTATCTTATACTTCATTTTAATTGAAAAACAAAAAAATAAAAACTGGGGGGTAACTTATACATGGGGAAATGCCAAAATTATAAAGGGAAAGAAATCCTATACCAAGATTTGACACTAAATTAGAGGTGTGACGAATACTGGAACACAGCTTATACACAAATAAATACAGTACATGAATGTCGATAGAATGCAGGTGAGAGAAAGAGAAAGTGGGTGAGGAGAGGGAGAGAGAGGACAATGGACAGAGAGAGAGAGAATGTCATTAACCTTTTAGCATTCAGATTATTCTGTCAGATGTAATCCATATTTATTCAAACTCCTCTCTTGTCTCATAGCTTTGAGATTTCAATGATGTGATTGCTTACCTGAAGAATTACATTGTAGAGTAGGTGTAAGAGGCTGGACCTGGTCGGTTTCAACATAAAAAAAGAGAGAATATTCAGGCTGGTTATGGCCTGTTTAAATGCTAAAGGGTAAAGGCACACTATGATGGAACTCTCATACAAAAACTCCTGCTCAAGAGATAAAAGGTTGATGGGCCTTGTATGCAAGCAACTCGTGATCCAACACAGCAGCTTTTAGACTTTGCCAATGTCAAGGGCAACGACATTGCTTATGCTGAAGTTCTGAAGAGTGAGAATACCGTGGTATCACTGGAAACAATAATGACTGGTATTGAAAAACCTGGTTTTTAATACATATACCTCTGCAGAATAGGTGTGAATATTGAAAGAGAAAGGCAGCAAGCTGGCAGAATCGTTTGTATGCTGAGCAAAATGCTTAGCAGTATTTCATTTGCTGCTATGTTCTGAGTTCAAATTCTGCCGATGTCGACTTTGCCTTTCATTCTTCGGGGTCGATTAAATAAGTACCAGTTACATACTGGGGTCGATGTAATCAACTTAATCCCTTTGTCTGTCTTTGTTTGCTCCCCCTCTATGTTTAGTTCCTTGTGGGCAATAAAGAAATAAATATTGAAAGAAAAAGGAAAGGAATCGAAGTTAATATTGCCCAGGGCTGAAATATTGAAAGATTGGTATTGTGACATTCCAAAAAAAATCTTTCAAAGAACTCAAAGACAAAATGTAAATAAATTAACTGAATGAAGAATTTTAATACAAAGTCAACAGATGGGAGAAAATTAGAATCACATATTTATGACAGAATATACATATACAACATACACACTGATTGCTTATGCACACACACTTGTGTGTGTGTGTGTGTGTATGCATGTGTGTAAATGTGTATGCATGTATGCACGTGTATGTATATATGTGTGTATCTATGTACGTGTGTATGTGTGTGTATATATATATGCATGTATGTATGCTTTATGTATATATGTATGTGTGTGTATGCACATACATACATATGTGACACACAGAAACATTTCACTGGAAGTGTAGAAGTGTGTAAAATCTCTTAAAATACTTTGCTTTCAATTGCTCCATTTTATATTTCTACGTGCTTATATGAATAACCAACCACACACTCACACACACACGTGTACGTATGTATGTATGTATGTGAGAACACACACATGCACACATCAATCAACAGAAACATTAACAACTACCACTACCACCACAACACATGAATCTATAATGTGCGTCTGGACAAATATTTTTCGGCCGTTGTACACTAACATTATAAACATAACTGAGAATATTTATTTCATTAAGATGGAAGTCCGTGTCAGGTTTTTTTTTTTTTTTTTTCTGTTTTCAATTTCCACATCTACATTGGAAATAACCAAAACAAACACGACGAAAATCAAATTAATTCACAACAAACAGTTTTATTTTCATTGATATCAAGCATCTATTTCCGTTGCTGTATGTGGGGTGGGGTGGAGGGAAGGTTTGCAGTTGTGTAAGTTGACAGAATTTATATATTAGGGTTCCATAAAATAGGCTTAACTCTTTAGCATTTAAACTGTCAATATCCAACCAAAATATTCTTCCTTGTTTTATGTTCAAACTGACCAGATCCAGCCTTTCCCACCTACCCTACAATGTCATTCTAAAAATAAACAATCATATCACTGAAACCCTCAAAGCTACAAGATAATGCATGATTAATTGAAAGCAGTGTGAACAAGAGCACTCAGATAGCGCAAACCTTCACCAAGGCGACACCAACGTCGTCTCAATGGAGGATATTTGAAATAAACTCAACTGCTCTCATAAACGAGAATATTAAAAATGAACCGGACCACTCCCAAAAATTAAATTTAAAAAATGAAAAATAATCCAAAATCCTTGTCCGGTAACTGACTAATCCCAAATGTAGTCATGGAATGTGAAAGTGGATGTGTGGGTTGTATTTGTAATACTGTGTGTGTGACATCTGCAGCGGGAACAGGGACAGTTTTCTCTATGAAGGCCTTTTCTAGTCTATCCACTAATATAATATCTTTATGACCATTAAGGTCTACAGTGAAAAGTTTATTCATACATAAAAGAAAACAGAAGGGACCTGCATATGGTGCTGTTAACAGAGGTTTAACAACATCATTGTACACAAAAATGTGAGTCCTTCAAGGCAGAGCTAGAAATGCAATTGTCAAGTAGGTAAAAGGTTTTAAACAGGAGCGATATATTAAAAAATTGGTAAAACTAAAAATTGTCAAGGATAAATTAAATTTATTATTGTTACTGAATATATTAGTGCTATTTAATTTCTAAATGGTCTTGCTGCTGTTTATGTAGTTTGATTTCTTTATCCATCAGTTTCTTGTAAGACAGAGACGCAAGTAAAATTAATATATAAATGTTGGTGTGTTTATTGCCCATGGGGGGGGGGGGGTTGCTAAACACAGAGGGAACAAAGAAGGACAGACAAAGGGATTAAGTCGATTACATTGACCCCCCCCCCAGTGCATAACTGGCACTTATTTAATCGACTCCCGAAAGGATGAAAGGCAAAGTCGACACAGGAGGAATTTGAACTCAGAACGTAACGGCAGACGAAATACTGCTAAGCATTTTGCCCAGCGTGCTAACAATTCTGCCAGCTCACCACCTTAATATATACATATATATATGTGTGCATGTGTGTGTGTATATACATATGTATATATATATATATATATATGTGTGTGTGTATATACATATGTATCCTATATGCTGATGACCTTGCTCTAATTGCTGAGTCACTATCAGAACTGGAGGAGAAGTTTCAGGTGTGGAAACAAGGATTAGAATCGAAGGGCCTTAGAATCAACCTAGCCAAAACCAAAGTCCTAATAAGTAGGAAGGTGGACCAACCACAAACGACTTCAGGTAGATGGCCCTGCTCGATCTGTAAAAAAAGTGTAGGTAGAAACTCTATAAGTGCACCAAGTGTAAGCTATGGACACATAAGTTGGTGCAGCAATGTCAAAGGAAGGCTAACTAAGAAAATAGTTTTTGTCTGTGGCAGATGCTCAGGAGAAATAAACACTGGAAATGTGCAGAGCCAACTTCTACCACGTTCCAGGGAGACAAACTAGAAGTAGTTGATAGCTTCCGCTACCTAGAGACCAAGTCAGTAGCGGGGGGTGTGTGTGCTGAAAGTGGTACTGCTAGAGTAAGAATAGCCTGGGCAAAGTTTAGAGAGCTCTTACCCCTGCTGGTGACAAAGGCCTCTCGCTAAGAGTAAAAGGCAGACTATATGATGCGTGTGTACGTACAGCCATGCTACATGGTAGTGAAACATGGGCCGTGACAGCTGAGGATATGCGTAAGCTTGCAAGAAATGAAGCCAGTATGCTCCGATGGATGTGTAATGTCAGTGTTTCATAATCGTCAGAGTGTAAGTACTTTGAGAGAAAAGTTGAACCTAGAGTGTCAGTTGTGGTGTGCAAGAGAGACGGCTGCGCTGGTATGGTCATGTGACGAGATTGGCTGAAGATAGTTGTGTGCAAAAGTGCTACACCCCTAGCAGTTGAGGGAACATGTGGAAGAGGTAGACCCAGGAAAACCTGGGACGAGGTGGTGAAGCACGACCTTCGAACTTTAGGTCTCACCAAGGAAATGACTGAAAAGACCGAGTCCTATGGAAGTGTGCTGTGCATGAGAGGACCCGGCAGGACTAGTCAGGCCATATCCCGTGGCCCCTACCTGGGACGTAGTCGATCCACCTGTGCATACCTTCCTTCTTGTGACACTTGTGAAGACCTGCTGAGGCAAGTGAAAATCAATCAAAATAGATGAACATCAATGGAATTTGTATCTTGTGGTACCAGTGCCTGTGGCACACAAAACCCATCCGAACGTGCCGTAGCCAGTACCGCATCGACTGGCCCCCGTGCTGTGGGAACTGTGGCCATAAAAACACCATCCGAAGACCCGGCAAGACTAGTCAGGTCATAACCCGTGGGCCCTACTGGGACGTAGTCAGTCCACCTGTACATACCTTCCTTCTTGTGACACTTGTGAAGACCTGCTGAGGCAAGTGAAAATCAAATCAAATCAAAACAAATCAAAATAGATGAACATCAATGGAATTTGTATCCTTGTGGTACCAGTGCCGGTGGCACACAAGAATCATCTGAACGTGGCCGTAGTCAGTACCGCATCACTCCCATCGTGCTGTGGGCACATAACAAACACCATCCGGTCATGGCCGTTCGCCAGCCTCATCTAGCACCTGTGTCGGTGGCACATAAAAAGTAGTCAGTACCGCTTGTGGTACCAGTGCCGGTGGCACACAGAATCCATCCGAACATGGCCGTATCAGTACCCCCGCATCACTGGCCATCGTGCTGTGGGCACATAACAACACCATCCGGTCGTGGCCGTTCGCCAGCCTCATCTAGCACTGTGTCGGTGGCACATAAAAACACCTTCCGAAGACCCGGCAAGACTAGTCAGGCCATAAACCATGGCCCCTACCTGGGACGTAGTCAGTCCACCTGTGCATACCTTCCTCCTTGTGATACTGGAAGGGCCTGTTGAGGCAAGTGAAAATCAAAATCAAAATCAATCAAAACAACTCAAAATAATGAACATCAATGGAATTTGTATCTTTGTGGTACCAGTGCCGGTGGCACACAAGAGAAAACCATCCGAAAGTGGCTGTAGCCAGTACCGCATCGACTGGCCTCCGTGCTGGGGCACATGACAAACACCATCCGATCGTGGCCGTTCGCCAGCCTCATCTAGCACCTGTGTCGGTGGCACATAAAAACACCATCCGAAGACCCGGCAAGACTAGTCAGGCCATAACCCATGGCCCCTACCTGGGACGTAGCCAGTCCACCTGTGCATACCTTCCTTCTTGTGACACTTGTGAAGACCTGTTGAGGCAAGTGAAAATCAAAATCAAAACAAATCAAAATAGATGAACATCAATGAATCTGTATCTTTGTGGTACCAGTGCCGGTGGCACACCTTTGTGTACCAGTGCGGTGGCACACAAGAGAACCATCCGAACGTGGCCGTAGCCAGTTCCGCATCGACCGGCTCCGTGCTGTGGGCACGTAACAAACACCATCCGATCATGGCCGTTCGCCAGCCTCATCTGGCACTGTGTCGGTGGCACATAAAAACACCTTCGAAGACCGGGCAAGACTAGTCAGTCCACCTGTGCATACCTTCCTTCTTGTGACACTTGTGAAGACCGTTGAGGCAAGTGAAAATCAAATCAAATCAAAATAGACAAAATAGATGAACATCAATGGAATTTGTATCTTGTGGTACCAGTGCCTGTGGCACACAAGAAATCCATCAGTGCCGTAGTCAGTGCGGTGGGCACATGACAAACACCATCCGATCGTGGCCGTTCGCCAGCCTCATCTAGCACCTGTGTCGGTGGCACATAAAAACACCATCCGAAGACCCGGCAAGACTAGTCAGGCCATAACCCATGGCCCCTACCTGGGACGTAGTCAGTCCACCTGTGCATACCTTCCTTCTTGTGACACTTGTGAAGACCTGTTGAGACAAGTGAAAATCAAAACAAATCAAAATAGATGAACATCAATGGAATTTGTATCTTTGTGGTACCAGTGCCGGTGGCACGTGGCACATAAGAAAACCATCCGAACGTGGCCGTAGCCAGTACCGCATCGACTGGCCTTCGTGCTGTGGGCACGTAACAAGCACCATCCGATCGTGGCCGTTTGCCAGCCTCATCTGGCACCTGTGTCGGTGGCACATAAAAAACCATCCGAGCGTGGCCGTCTGCCAGCCTCGTCTAGCACCTGTGTCGGTGGCACATAAAACACATCCGAGCGTGGCGTCTGCCAGCCTCGTCTGGCACCTGTGTCGGTGGCACATAAAAAAAAAAACACATCCGAGCGTGGCCGTCTGCCAGCCTCGTCTGGCACCTGTGTCGGTGGCACATAAAAAACACCATCCGAGCGTGGCCGTTGCCAGCCTCGTCTGGCACCTGTGTCGGTGGCACATAAAATCACCCACTACACTCTCGGAGTGGTTGGCGTTAGGAGGGCATCCAGCTGTAGAAACACTGCCAGATCTGACTGGACTGGTGCAGCTTTCGGGCTCCCCAGACCCCAGTTGAACCGTCCAACCCATGCTAGCATGGAAAGCAGACGTTAAATGATGATGATGATGATGATGATATATATATATATATATATATATATATATGGTGTGTGTGTGTATATGTATAAATGTATGTATGTGTGTGCGTGCGTGCAAGCGTGTATGCCGATGTGTGTTTGTCTTTGCATGAATTGGCACTGATATCAATATGTCTGGCAGCTCAGCTGTTTCGACATGCAAAGATGGAAACAAGCAAAAGTAGACATATATGAAAGACCTGTAGAAGAACAAAAAAAAAAAATAATAAATAATAGAGGTGGAGTAGGGCAGACTGGCTCAAGACATTTCATCCAAATCATGCCTGTATAGGGAAAATGGCACAGATAAGAGAAATGATGATGATGATGATGATGATTGGGATAGTCATGCCAACAACTAGGATGGTAATGATGATGAATGGGGTGATGATGGGGAAGGAAGGAAGGAAGGGTGGATGAGAGGGAGGATGAGTGGGTGGAGGGTGGCTGGGTAGATGAATGGATGGATGGATGGATGCATAGATAGATAGGAACGCATGCAGGCAGTCAGTCAGTCAGTCGAGCAGACAGATAGAAAGATAGACAGACAGACAGACAGACAGACATGTCTCTTGAAGATCCAAACGAAATTCATCAGTGAATGTATGATTAGTCTTACTGATATGCCTGCTTGACTCATCATATCTTAAGACAACAACATACAAGCTGAGGTAACATATTACTAAATGACAACAACAACAACAACAATCAGTGATGCTATATGCTGATTTAATTAACTACCACTATCATCCCAAAGACAGCTTGAGTGGGGTTGGCTCACGTAACAACAACAACAACAACAACAACTACTACAACCATTATTTCTCTGGAATTGGTAGAGAGAAGCAGACACTTCTGATGAAACCCCAATGAGGATCAAAAATGAATTAAGACTGTTTCGTCATTTTTCTCTAAAGTTTATATATATATAGCACCGTGGCTGTGTGGTAAGTAGCTTGCTAACCAACCACATGGTTCCGGGTTCAGTCCTGCTGCGTGGCATCTTGGGCAAGTGTCTTCTGCTATAGCCCCGGCCGACCAATGCCTTGTGAGTGGATTTGGTAGTCGGAAACTGAAAGAAGCTCGTCGTATATATGTATATATATGTGTGTGTGCGTGTATGTTTGTGTGTCTGTGTCTGACCCCCTAGCATTGTGTTTACGTCCCCGTCACTTAGCGGTTCAGCAAAAGAGACCGATAGAATAAGTACTGGGCTTACAAAAGAATAAGTCCTGGGGTCGAGTTGCTCGATTAAATGCGGTGCTCCAGCATGGCCGCAGTCAAAAGACTGAAACAAGTAAAAGAGTAAAAGAGTATCTGAACGTGGCCGATGCCAGCGCCGCCTTGACTGGCTTCTCTGCCAGTGGCATGTAAAAAGCACCAACCAATCGTGGCCACTGCCAGCCTTCCCTGGCACATAAAAAGCACCCACTACACTCACGGAGTGGTTGGCATTAGGAAGGGCATCCAGCTGCAGAAACACTGCCAGATCAGACTGGACCCTGGCGCAGCCTCCTGGCTTCCCAGACCCCAGTCGAACTGTCCAACCCATGCTAGCATGGAAAACGGACGTTAAACGATGATGATGATGATGACATACAAATATATATTGTATATATGTATATATTATATATATTGTATGTATGTATGTATATATATATATATATATATATATATATATATATATATATATATATATATATATCAGCCTCATCTGGCACCTGTGTCGGTGGCACATAAAAACACCATCCGAGCGTGGTCGTTCGCCAGCCTCGTCTGGCACCTGTGTCGGTGGCACATAAATCACCCACTATATCTCGGAGTGGTTGGCGTTAGAAGGGCATCCAGCTGTAGAAACACTGCCAGATCTGACTGGCCTGGTGCAGCTTCGGGCTCCCCAGACCCCAGTTGAACCGTCCAACCCATGCTAGCATGGAAAGCAGACGTTAAACGATGATGATGATGATGATGATGATATATGTATATATATATATATATATATATATATATATATATCTATATATATTATATTATATATATACACACACACACACATACATACATATATATTGGAAAATGTATGAAATCCTTGGTACAGTTAGGTATTAAATTAATTAGAACTACCAGTGAAGTCATTCTTTACCCTTTCAAATATGTATATAGGCATGTGGCTTAATGGTTAGGGTATTCAGCTCACAATCGCAGTGTCACGAGTTCGATTCCTGGTGGTACATTGCGTCCTTGAGCAAGACACTTTATTTCTTGTTTCTCTAATCCATTCAGCTGGCAAACACGAGTAGTACCTGTATTTTCAAGGTGCCAGCCTTGTCACACTCTGCGTCATGCTGAATCTTCTTGAAAAGTATGTGAAGGGGTGCGCATATCTCTGGAGTACTCAGCCACTTGCACATTAATCTCACGAGCAAGCTGTTCTATTGATTGGATCAACTGAAACCCTCGTCATCGTAAGCAACAGAGTGCCAGTTTATTTTGTTTCTTTATATGTATCTTATATTTTGTAACTGTGTGGGAACTGCGATCTCTGTAAACAGGCAACTGTTAGTAGATAAATTGTTAAACACTTATAAGTAAGCAAAATGATAGCTCCAGTCCCCTGAGGTTACTAGATTCGATGTGCATATCAACAGAAGGGCTGCTTGTTTCTCTAAATTGGTGAATTTGAGAATCCTTCCGGTGTCTCAAAAGTAACAAACTGTCTGATATGGTTAAAAATACACTTCTGCTTGTAGGAGAACTCCGTTGGTTGCAACGACAAGGGTCCCAGCTGATCTGATGAACTGAACAGCTTGCTCATGAAATTAAGGTGTAAGTGGCTG
>NC_043015.1:53871274-53884001 GCF_006345805.1 Octopus sinensis | reverse complement strand
AAAGTGAAAATATTTGCTGATGACACTAAGCTCCAGCAAATCGTCAATGAAGAAGCAGACCAAACTCAACTCCAGTCTGATCTATATGCTGTGAGTCAATGGGCAGACAGAAACAAAATGCAACTGAATGAGCGAAAATTTGAGCTGATGCATTTTGGAAGAAATTCCTCACTAAAACAGCCATACTCTCTTCCTTCAGCCTCAAACAATATCAGAGACCTGCGTGTAATTGTTGATGACGATCTCAGTTGGAGTGCACACATCAACAAGAAGGTCGATATAGCTCGTAGGATGAGTTCCTGGATCTTAAGAACTTTCTTCGGTCCAGAGAACAAGGTGTCATCATACCACTTTTCTCCTCCTTTGTACGGCACACCTTGAATTTGCTGCCACTGTGGTCTCCCCATACAAGACAAAACATCTCCAGGATTGAGTCACCCCAGAGGGCACTCACTAAACGAATTGAAGGCATGGCTGCTCTCGATTATTGGGATCGAGCCTTAAAGCCTTGAAACTTTACTCTCTCCAGCGTCGCCGTGAGCGGTACATCATTTGTACCTTGTGGAGAATATACCGCCAACTTTGCCCAAACGACCTTAACATTAGCTTCAAGGTTCATCCAAGACTGGGACCACGGGCCATACGTCCCCTGCCCAATTCAAGATCACAGCATACATGTACACTGCAACATAATTTATTTTCCTCAACAGGCCCTGCTCTATTTAACATTGTCCCGAGAGAGATCAAAGTGTAAAGGATCCCATCAACTTTAAACGGAGTCTGGATAGATTCCTTCAAAGAATACCAGATAAGCCACCCATAATTGGATACACTCACCCAACAAGAACTCACTACTTGAATGGACCATAAACAAAATTTGACTTAAACGGATTCAAATAATCCTATCAGTGTGCTATTAAGTTAGACATGGCCTGGACCAATCTTTGGTCGAAACATATCTAAGTTTATCTAAGTTTTATTATATATAATACACATATATACTATATATATACAATGGAGGCGCAATGGCCCAGTGGTTAGGGCAGCGGACTCGCGGTCCTAGGATCGCGGTTTCGATTCCAGACCGGGCGTTGTGATGTTTATTGAGCGAAAACACCTAAAGCTCCACGAGACTCCGGCAGTGGATGGTGGTGATCCCTGCTGTCTCTTTCACCACAACTTTCTCTCACTCTTGTTTCTGTTGTACCTGTATTTCAAGGGCCGGCCTTGTCACTCTCTGTGTCACGCTGAATATCCCCCGAAACTACGTTAAGGGTAACACGTGTCGTGGAGTGCTCAGCACTTACACGTTAATTTCACGAGCAGGCTGTTCCGTTGATCGGATCACCCGGAACCCTCATCGTCGTAACCGACCGAGTGCTTCCACTTCCACATATATACATACTTTATATGTATATATATATATATCTATAATATAATATATATATATATATATAGATCTTTTTACTTTCAAAGAATTGATAAATTGTTTAAATCGAAGGACTGGATCCCAGGAATATTTCTTTGAATGTAACTTATTCTAGCGGTAATTTTCAACGAACCGGTAGATTACATGGACGTAAACACTCCATTATCGGTTTTCAATCGGTATGGAATAAACACCGACACACAAGAAAACACACACACACACGCACGCAACGCACACACACATAACACACACACACACACAACATGCATACATATGTACAGTGAGTTTCTAGCAGTTCTCATCTAAGAAACTCACACACTTCATTGATCGGGCATGGGTCATAATAGAAGATTCTTGGCGAAGACTCCTTCCAACCTTTGATACTGAGCTGGAACACCTGTGCCTATAAATCGAACCTCTTAATGACACAAGTCACACGTTCAAACACACAAGCGAGAACAGATAAAGATGGATAGATAGATAGATATATAGATAGATAGATAGATAGATAGATAGATAGATGATAGATAGATAGATAGATAGATAGGTAGATAGATGGATTGATAGATAGACAGACAGACAAATAGATAGATAGATAGATAGATAGATAGATAGATAGATAGATAGATAGATAGATAGATAGATATGTTTCTTTATTAGCCACACAGGGCTGCACACAGACAGGACAAATTACAAGGTAGAGCTTTTCTTTTGGGGGTAAAAAAAGGGGGTTTGGTTTTCGATCAAAAGGGATCGTAAAGGGAAAGAAAGAGGACAAAAAGGGGGGGGTTAAAATAAAATGGGGGTAGGGAAAGGAAGAAGAAAAAATTGATCAATAGGGATCGTTATCACAGAAATGTCAATATGAAGTGTAAAGGGGAGGACAGGTGAGACTTACCCGTGGAAAGAAAAGCCTACGGAAAAGACCACGGTAACCTCGGTCAATGAAGTTATATTTCTTTTTTTTTTTGCAAATAAGCAACTCTCTGTATTAATTTTTACGGTTCATAGAATCATAGTCAAGGTGGCTTCGTCATTCATACGTGCCATCCTTGCTACATTCACCCATCTTTTTTTAAGATAGATAGATAGATAGATAGATAGATAGATAGATAGATAGATAGATAGAAAGGGATATACATAGATCGATAGACAGATAGATAGATAGAGAGACAGACGGACAGGGAGATGGACAGATGGACAGGACACGAGGAGGGGGAGCGACAGATCCATAGATAGATAGATAGATAGATAGATAGAGAGAGAGAGAGAGAGAGAGAGAGGAGAGAGTCAGAAGAACAGGCAGACAGGGAGGCAGATAGGCAACAGACAAACTGACTGACAGACAGACAGGTAGATATCATCATGTAGAAGGTAAAAATGATTACATACCGCGAGTTATATCTCCGGATTAGAAGAACATGAGAGAAAGAGGGGGAAGAGAAAGAGAGACAGATAAGGAGAGGAAAGGAGAGAGAGAGTAAGAGATAGAAAGCATGACACATGTGAGATATAATTACATAAGACAGAAGAAATTCCTAAGTCCGAACTATCGACTCCATAGAGTTTTTCCTATCTCACTTAATTGAAGTTTTGCATATGACGAGAAATATGTTCACACACATACACACACACACACACACATACACACACGCACACACACACACGCATACACGCACACACACACACACACAGACACAAACGCACACACACAAACGCACAAGCACAAATGCTCTCACACACAATCGCACACATACACACATGTGTAGCCGTAGGCACGCATGCATATATTTCTATATACGCAAGTAAATATATACATATACAAACACATAGGTACAGGCATACGTGTATATGTATGCGTGTGGGTATTTGTATGTGTAGAAATGTCGATATCTATCTATCTATCTACCTACTTACCTACCTACATGTCTGTCTTCTGTCTGTCTGTCCTAGATATATATCCCCCGGAGTAAGTGGAGCAGTAGGATACACGTATGTATGTATGTATGTATGTATGTATGTATGTATGTATGTAGTATGTATGTATGTATGTATGTATCTATTCTATCTATCTATCTACTATCTATCTATCTATCTATCTCTATCTATCTATCTCTCTCTCTCTCTCTCTCTCTCTATATATATATATATCTTATATATATATATATATTATATATAACAATTAATTTATAAGTAAGGGAAAAAAAAAATTCTAATGCCAAAAGTATGCCGAAAACAGACACAACGTCAATAACCATGTAATTTATCACTACAAGCACGTGTTTCGAAGAAAGCCGACAGAAATTTGTAAAACATCCCGTTATTACGATATCGGACCCGATTTCAGAGTGAGTTCATAAGAAACTTCTCTTCATCAGCAAAGAAATAAGTTAAATACTTCTTCCATGGGTATAAGTAAGTATTTCACTTATGTATTTGCCGCATTTATCACTGATGAAGAGAAGATTCTTATGAACTGACTTTGAAATCGGGTCCGATATCGTAATATTGTGATTTTTTTAGAAATTTCTGTCGGCTTTCTTCGAAACACGTGCTTGTAGTGATAAATTACATGGTTATTGACGTTATGTCTATTTTCAGCATATTTTAGCATTATAATTTTTTTCTTTTGCCCTTACTTATAAATTAATTGTTTATAAATTTAACCTTTAAAGGTATTTTTTTAATATGCTGGCCATTGATAGAAATTTTTTCGAAAAATTTTACCTTAAATTATACATATATATATCTCTTTGGCCTCGGGCAACGGACGGGCGCGTGTAGACGTGCAAGATGGAAAAGGAATTAGCGTAGGTTCAAGCGATAGGTCAGATGGGTAGGGCGATTCTTGGATTTAACCTAGCCGGACAGTCGACACAGAGGTAGGTGAATCGCACTTCGATCTTCATATTACAGTTCCCCAAACTACACTGTGCATAGTGTTTTTTTTGTTCATCTTTGAATGAAGAATACAAACAACAATTTATACACGCTGTGAGAGAAAAACTGTTATCTATGACAAAATAGCTGGTGCATATAGATAGATCTGTGGCTATGCTTTCACAACTGGAGGAATATTGTGCTAAATTCATGACGGCAAATCTGTTCTTTTCTGCACGGCTGAAGAATTGAAGCATGGGTATGGAGTTATTAAAACAGCTTTTCGGCATTCTATATTTGCAAACAGCTGGTGGATGAAAATGAGAATGGAATTGTCACCGCAACAGCTTCGACATTCTGAAATTAGCGCCAAAAATTCGGCGAGTAAAATATAGGCATATTTAACGTGCAAAACAGCGATTTTCTAAAATATTTTAAAGTGATGTAGGGGAGACAACTATTGTGAGATGCTGCCTTAAATACTCAACAAAGCAATTTCACAACTTATCTTACTATTTAGTTATAAGATAAGAGAACGAGGAAGTAATCGTTTTTAACAGCCAAATTTTCCCCCACAAATTCATAAACGAGCAAGTATATATTTAGATCGAAATTTTCTGTCAAATTTCCACTATAATCATAGGATAGTCGTGGTTAAAACGTGCTCAAATATATCTGAACTGGCCAAAATAATATCTCAAAATTGTCATCAACGGAAACTGAAATTTTAATCACATTTTCTCTCGGAATATTTTTTATTTATATTTTATGTTCTGTGCATTTACTACGTCAACCCTTAATTATTCAATAACATCGCTTTTCCCATACTGACTCTTTTACAACCCTTAGTAAATTCATGCAATACGACTGATAATCGGAATACTGTTTCCTCTTACTCTGCCGTAGGTATAGTGACTCTAATCCACTACCTGGCTAATCTAGAATCACCACCACTCAGGCACTCCTGACTCACTCATTTCTCTGTTCATCATCAGTGTTGTGTATACAACCCACCCTAAGCTCCCTACTTACCCATGGTCAGTCTTCCATACTTAAAATGTCAGCTCTCTGGAATTCTCTCCCCAGCGAATATTTTTCTTGCAGCCTTCAAATGGCATGTTTCAATGTTCCCAGTGCTTTTATCTCTTTGATCTCAAAGAGACTGCCATGGCAATGGACCCAGACTCTCTTTCAAACTACACCAGGCGTAGGAGTGGCTGTGTGGTAAGTAGCTTGCTTACCAACCACGTGGTTCCGGGTTCAGCCCCACTGCGTGGAACGTTGGGCAAGTGTCTTCTACTATAGTCTCGGGCCGTCCAAAGCCTTGTGAGTGGATTTGGTAGACGGAAACTGAAAAGAAGCCCGTCGTATATATATATACTTATATATATATATATAATATATATATATATGTATTGTGTGTATAGGTTTGTGTGTCTGTGTTTGTTCCCCCAACATCACTTGACAACTGATGTTGGTGTGTTTACGTCCCCGTAATTTAGCGGTTCGGCAAAGGAGACCGATAGAGTAAGTACTAGGCTTACAAAGAATAAGTCCTGGGCTCGATTTGCTCGACTAAAGGCGGTGCTCCAGCATGGCCACAGTCAAATGACTGAACAAGTGAAAAAAAAAGAAATATATATAGATAGATATAGATATAGATATTGATATAGATATAGATATACATATACATATATTATATCTTATATATATATACATATAAATATATATATATATAATATATATATATATATATATTATATATATATATATATATATAATATATATATATACATATATATGTATAAATATACGTATACACACACCACAACACACACACCCACACACATATATATATGTATATATCGAAGATTTCCATTATCATTTTCGTTCCGTTGTTAGTTACTTCTGTTGATTTTGTTGATTTTGTTATTGTTGTTATTGTTGTTGTTGTTACCATTGATATTCGTCGTGTGATATTCGTCTCTGCTTTAATAGAGGAGGACACAACTGTGTCCGGACGAGCAGGCAATGATGGTATTTTGAATACCAGAAGATGATGGTGATGGCGATGAAGGTGCTGGAGTCGGTGACGTTAATCTTGATAATAATGATGAGGATGACGGTGAGGATGAGGATGATGATGACAACGACGACCACGATAATAATTATGATGATGATGATGATGATGATGTGATGATGATGATGATGATGAAGATGATGATGATGATAATAATGATGAGATGATGATGATGGTGTTGGTGATGGTGGTGGTGGTGTTCATGTCAGTGATGATGATGATGATGATGATGATGAGGTTGAAGAGTATTGAATAAAGATGATGATGTGCTTGATGTTGTTGACAATCCACATTATGACCTACCCTACTGATGACGACAATGATGCAGATGACAACGAAGTATATATTGAAGAATATAAATGAAAATGAAAGCAGCATCACTATATAATATTTGATAGAAAAAACATTTTCTTGGCTCTGAGGTCAGGTTTATTTTTACAAAATGATGAGTTGTGGTGTAATTAGTAGCTTGCTTCCCAACCACATTGAACTGAGTTCAGTCCCACTGCCTGGCACCTTGTTCAAAATGTACATACGAGTAAGTACCTTTCCTCTCGTTTTCTCTTTTTGTTATAGATTTATGCTTAAAATGGTGTCGTCTTTCATACTTACCACTCTTGCTACATTTACCCGTTTTTTATTGAAACTTTCATTCGACAACAGTTTCCTCTCTATTCTAATCCTCCTTTTCAAGTGGTACTTGAAAAAGTTGAAGAGAGACTGACCAGAGAGGAAAGTGTTTGTTTGTAGGGCTTTCAAACGCGTCCACCACACGCATTCTTTCGCCATAGCTATCAGTGTTACGAAAACTGTTTTCCCTTCCCGTTTAAAGAAAGGTGGCGGAACAATATTCACAATAGACTCGGCTGACAAGCAGGCCTGTCCCACACGTGACAACAGCCGTTCAACGAAGGTCCGCAGCTCTGAAATATGTGGACACTGCACGAGTGCGTGCAGAACGGGTTCGTCGCTCTGACCGCATCTCGGGCAGGTCGGTCTGGTGGTTTTCGAACCGTGTCTGTAGATCTCACGAACTGGTAGTGCGTCCCGATAGCATTGCCAAGCCAGGGATCTCTGGAAGTTATCCATAGGCCCCGACCCGAACGTCATCTTGAAAAGCGGGTTAAGAATTTCTCGTCGGCACCCAGGATTGCCCCAAGAATGTCGTCGGACCGCCCCTCCACTAGTCCTCTATAGAACGCATTAATCGTTTGGAAGTTGCACAAGTTTGATCCCGGACTGCAGAGGTGCTGTAGAGCTTGGCGACACTCGCGGTGCTAATCGCCCAGGTTCGGTCTCTTTTTGATCCATGTTTGCAGTTCGGTCAGTGAGACGAGCTGTGGGAAGGCGCGCCTCACGAACGGCGCCCTCACCTGTTCACCGTCGTCAATGAAATTCCAGAGATGCCGCAGTCTCAGCGCTTGCCTGCGCATCATATACACGGCATCCCCAGTCCTTCAGTTAACGGATGTTGACAGCAAATGGATCGCCTCACCATCGGATCGCCACCCTTCCACAGAAAGCGGAAGAGTACGCGTTCTAGTTTCGTGATGGTGGCATCGGAAAAGGCACGACGGTCAGGTGGTAATCGATGATTGATGCGATATACGCATTAGCTACCTCTGCCCGACCTTTTAGAGGTAGCTTTCACTCGGCCCATGTTTGGATGACATGGGCTTGCTTCTTCAGGTGCCAAGCCGCAAGTCCACTGACTTTTCCCAGTTAATTTCTGCTCCCGTTACCGCTTCGTATTCTTTTAGTGTCTCGCCGACAAGATCGATGTGCTTGTGACTCGACACTATGACGGTGATGTCGTCCACGTATGCAGCCACGCTCATCACGCATCCCAGTTCTCGTGGGATGCCCCTCAGCGTCGCTAGTTTCCGCAGTAGTGGCTCAAGAGTCAATACATACAGAAGTGATGAGAGGGGTCATCCTTGACGAACCGAACGCATGATGTTAAAAGGTCTGGATAGATGACCATTTACGCGAACTACCGAGTGGTTGCCGCTGCATAAGGCAGTGATCCAACCGCGGAAGATGGGACCAAAACCAGCCGCTTTAAGGACAGACCCCAAGTAGTGATGGTCTACCTTATCGAAGGCTTTTGAGATAGGTAGATACATAGATAGACAGAGAGATAGACATAGAGATAGATAGGTAGATACATAGATAGACAGAGAGATAGAAAGGTAGATACATAGATAGAGAGATAGACAGGGAGATAGATAGGTAGAGACATAGATAGACAGAGATATAGACAGGGAGATAGATAGGTAGATACATAGATAGACAGAGAGACAGATGATAGATAAATATTAATTTTCCTATAGAAACATACATACATAGTATTAGGATGATAATGAGACACTCGACCGAGTCTCACCTCACGAAAACCAGACCCTAGCCGAATAGTAGATTATTTCATACGAGAAATTTCTGACAATACGATGTCTTTCTCGGTCCAATCTATTGACAGGACTAATCAAGAACGATGTCAGCTATTGATTGTCTATAAACTTTGTCAATATCGAACTTTAACATAAAGGCTACATTAAAATGACCAGCTAAGTAGATTTCCCTGTAAAAGAATGCCAACACAGGAGTTTCTTTAGTCGAGAGATTTCATTCCTTTCAATTTGTACGCCTGTCATTCTGACTGTCACAATGTCTGACTGTTTGTCCGTCAAATTATCGCTCTCCCTCTCTCTCGCTCCCCCCTCTCTCGCTCCCCCCTCTCTCTCTCACTCATATACATACACACGCACGCACGCACACACACTCGCACGCAAACACAGACAGGATATGTTTCTTAACAGTAAACTCTAGCTATTTGTCTAACAAATGTTTTCAATTCTTTCTTCCATTCTCTCTTTCTCTCCTTTTTCCTTCCTTTCTGCCTTTCGTTTTTATTTTCTGTCTCCTGTATATATGTATGTATGCATCTATGTATGTGTATGTATATATATATATATATATATATACACACATTTATATATACACATATATGTATACATATACATGTATATAAACATGCATACACATATACATATATATGCATATATTATATATGTGTGTGTGCGTATATATATACATATTTATATGTGTGTGTGTGTATGAGAGAGAGAGGGGGGAGAAAGAGAGAGAGAGAGGGAGAAAGAGAGCGAGAGAGCTAGACAAAGTGAGAAAAACAATAAATGCGAAAGTGAGAGATTAAATTAAGTCTTCCCGCTGGATAAGTCCATCCAACGAAGATAATTGCTTTAATGGTAGGCAGGATGTTGCTCTTCCTTTATATGACGCAAGATTGAAAACAAAGAGGTGCCGAATCGTATGGCTACCTGAGTAGAAAGAAGCTGCAAACGAAAGAGGACCTGCTGTAGTTTAAATATTCATTGAGGTGCTCAGGGGAACTATTATGCTGTCTCCGGCCAGTTTCTCCAATGTATACTAATCTGTGCTTTAATCGTAGTAGACAAATATATTTTATCTTGTCTCTTTTACTTGTTTCAGTCATTGGGCTTCGGTCACGTATTTATTCTATCGGTTATACACATGAACACTCCAACACCAGTTGTCAGGTGGTAGCTGCAGACACACACACACACATACACACACACACACACACACACACACTCACACACACACACAATATATATATATATATATATTTATTTATTCATTTATTTATTTATTTATTCTCTTTCTGTTTATTTCTTCACGTTACTTTCAGTTGAAGAGCGTAGGCTCGAAACGTAAAATACTTTCACATCTTCCCGAGCGTCAAACTAATACATCTGTTTATTGTTTATACACCTGCCTTCATCTTTTGGTTTTCTGTAAATTCCAACTATATACATACATATATATATGTATATAGCACCAGGTGGTGCTATTAAGTTAGACATGGCCTGGGCCAATAATGGCCGAAACCTATCAAAGTATCAAAGTATATATATATATATATAATATATATATATATATATATATGGAGAGGGATTGAAAGAATGTTCGAAGGCTTAGGAAAGAATTTCGCTATTGAAGTGGAGTGCATGTTAAGCTAATTGTTCAAACCACAGTGACTATCGTTATCATTTATATGAGTAAAAAGTATGTTTCTGCCAGTGTTTACATTTGTATGATTTCTCTATGAGTGTGTTTACAAGGGGAACCTTAGAGAAGAGAATATGGAAGAGTTCAGAGTTGCAAATGTTACAAAATCTCCTGCCCTTATCAAAAGGAAAGGATGCAGACAGTATGAACCAATCTAACTTGAAATTTATATTGTTGTCTTTAAGACGCCAAACTAATTTACTTAGCCCTGTACTATGTCGTTTTTTACTATCCCTGAATGTTGAATAATGGTTTGAAATTCTCTTGGATAACTGGGAGTAAAGGAATTTTGTTAACATCTTCGTTCGACTCCATTCTTTCATTTATTTATATATATATGTATATACATATATATATATATATATATATATATATATATATATATATATATATATATGTGTGTATATATATATATATATGTATATATATATATATATAATATATATATATATATACATATATACATATATACATATATACATGAATACTAGCATACGGTCTCCTTGCTTAAGTTGGTGAATGCGGCCATAATCCTTCCCTTCAGTTCATCTTTGGTATTACAAGGAATTATGTTACTCTCTCGTTCAACTGCACCCCACACATAATAATGAAGTGGGTTGTAGTCTTGGGGGTTAAGTGGACAGATGTTAGAGGTGATATGGTCGCAGAAATAGTCTGACAGCAATAACTAGATACCTCTGCTTGTGTGGCATGGTGCAGAGTCCTGTTGTCGGACATAGGTTCTTCCAGCAGCCACCATCTCGACCCAAGGCAGCACTACCTCCTCAAAGCACTTGATGTAGACCCCCATGTTGAGTATGAAGCCGTGTGTGAAGAAAAATGGAGGCAGAACGTCGCCATCACTTGTGATCACTTCAAACACCATGCTGTTAACTATATTGTTATCCCTCTCAGTACATGTCCTCTGACTGCACCGTCCTTAGTTTGACATCCAAACACTTTGAGATGTTCGTATTGGAGCTTCAGGCGCGAATTCCAAGTAATACAGCATGTCGTTTCCAAATTTCTCGCAGTTTGAATTGCCTCATGGTCCTGTTTTTTTCACAGAGGGTACCCAACTAACCCTGCTATACTGTGTAGTCGAAAAAATCAAAAACAAGCAAACTGCATGCGCGAAATAAAGACAAAAATAAAATGGCGACAATTTATCCATTGCATGTATATGTACTTCTATGCGTATATATGTATGTATGTTTGTATATATATATATATATCTAAACACACGTGTGTTTGTGTATACTTTATATGTAGTAATCTTATATATATATATATATATATATATATATATCATTTGATAAAAATCAAAAGAAACGTCCGTATTTCTCTGCAAAAAGAAAACCGAAATCAAAGTAAAAATATGTTAAATTAATTTACTTCAATTTTAAACACTTGTTAAACAACGAAAGTTGTTAATAAACATATTTCAACAAAATTTATCACCACAAATTATATAATCTCTTTCCTCTCAGTAGCCCGTTTCCTAGATATACTTCCGGTAAAGATATTTGTCATAACATGGCGATGTTTTCTTGCGTTCGCCTAATAAATTTTCAACGACGTCTTCTAACATATAAATCTGTTTCTTTGGCATTTAATAAGAGTGTTAGCCTCTCTATGAAGCTAATATTTTTGTCTTTTCATTTCTGATTTATTCATTGTACATATATTAATACATTGTGGGCTGCAGACAACGGCCATTTGTCAGCAACAGGAGAGGGCTGGGTGGAAACAAATAGGATTAATATACTAGAAGCAGTGAGTTGTATTTCATATTGTTAGATTTTACATTTTACTTGTTTCAGTCTTTTGACTGCGGCCATGCTTGGGTAAAACCTTGTAGAAATATTTCTGGACCGAATCAAATCTAGGCCTCCCGTTTTAACCCTGGTACTTATTCTATCAGTGTCTTTAGCCGAAGTGCTAAGTTGCGGGTACGTAATATATATATATATATATGAAAAAACAAGTAAAAAATAGAAAATGCTAAAATAATTTTATAGTGAACATTTCAGTATATATATACATTTCAATATATATATACATATATATTTATCAATTTGTGTTGCAAGTTTCTTGATGTGAAACCGTGTGTTAAAATAAATATATATATACATATATATATGTATGTGCATGTATGTAGACGCAGGCGTAGTGGCGTGGTAAGAAGCTTGCTTCTGAACCTCAAGGTTCCGGGTTCAGTCTTC
>NC_043015.1:53861274-53863774 GCF_006345805.1 Octopus sinensis | reverse complement strand
GATTAAATTAAATCAAGCCAATCTTCCATAGGCCGATAGATTCGTCAGTAAGTACAGCCAGATCGGAACAGATATTTTCACGAGGCACTTCCGTCCCTGCCTCGGCAATATCTGACCTAAAATTTTCAAATCATCGCACTCGCGCCAAATTTATCGGCAGCAAATATAAGCCGCCGATTCCATTACGGAATTAACCAGAAAATTCATAATTAATCAATATAGGGTGGCAAAAAATTTCGTAGAATTTTTTTGCCACCAGCGGCCTAGTGGGAAAAAATTAAATAGTCATAGACCATTTATAAGTTCAACATCACGATCAAGGAACGGCCATAATAGGCCATTCACCCACTAGAAATAACAGCCAAAGCTTCAACCGCAAAATAACATTAATTCCGCAAACCAGGAGAAAATTAAAAAAGCATTTACCCTGTAATTTCTTATACGATGCACCGTTTCATCTAGTGTTTAATGGTAAACTAACCTGATTAAATTAAATCAAGCCAATCTTCCATAGGCCGATAGATTCGTCAGTAAGTACAGCCAGATCGGAACAGATATTTTCACGAGGCACTTCCGTCGAAATTTTTTGCCACCCTATATTAATTAATTATGAATTTTCTGGTTAATTCCGTAATGGAATCGGCGGCTTATATTTGCTGCCGATAAATTTGGCGCGAGTGCGATGATTTGAAAATTTTAGGTCAGATATTGCCGAGGCAGGGACGGAAGTGCCTCGTGAAAAATCTGGTTCCGATCTGGCTGTACTTACTGACGAATCTATCGGCCTATGGAAGATTGGCTTGATTTAATTTAATCAGGTTAGTTTACCATTAAACAATAGATGTAACGGTGCATCGTATAAAGAAATTACGGGGGTAAATGTTTTTTAATTTTCTCCTGGTCTGCGGAATTAATGTTATTTTGCGGTTGAAGCTTTGGCTGTTATTTCTAGTGGGTGAATGGCCTATTATGGCCGTTCCTTGATCGTGATGTTGAACTTATAAATGGTCTATGACTATTTAATTTTTCCCACTAGGCCGCTGGTGGCAAAAAAATTCTACGAAATTTTTTGCCACCCTATATTGATTAATTATATATATATATATATATATAATATATATATATATGATATATGTATATATATACTTTTTTTTCGTAATGTGATTAAAAATCCAAGACTGAAGATTTTAGAAAATTTATACATAGGTCTTACAGCTGTTTCAAGGATATTTATTATATCCCTTCATTGGAGACGGTGTGAGAGGATAGTGGAGAAATAGTTAATATAGTTCTTAATCATCTTCTCACACCGTCTCCAATGAAGTGATATAATAAATATCCTGGAAACAGCTGTAAGACCTTCTATCTTTAAATGTTCTAAAATAAACACAGCCTTGGTTTTTTATCTCATAAATTTTTTTATATACACATACTGACATATGACCAACGTTGAACTCCTTATTCGCATAATCACCGAACCTGGAACTTAACTATGATCTATCTATAGCACTTAGACAGCATTTTCTGACGCCATCAGGTCTCAATGACACCATTATCTCTCATAAACCATATATATATATATATATGCACCAGAGTAAGCACATAAATGCAAAACAAGGTGGAAAAAATAGTACTCAAATACCAGAGGTAGAGTAATATGCTTTGTTAAAAAGCAGCAAAAATATCACGAAAACTGTTACTCAGAGTTTCACGTTCCCGTTCATCGGACAGTTTTGTTTAGAATGGAGCAAGATGAAGTCATATGCAGAAAAAAACCCCAATTATTTTGATAGACACGCCTTTGAAAATGGTTTTGTTTCGTTGGTCCTTTCAACTAACGGTCTTTACAATAACCGGTAGCATGAAGTAACAATTGCGGTTTAAAATCATATTATTATAAAAATCGAAGTAAACCTCGTATCAAAAATAGCTTATGTAGAAGGAAAAAGGCCTGGATACCTAAGGTAAATAATTAGTTGTAGAAATAATTTAAAAGATATATATATCCGTTCAAATAAAATTTCACGCCGAAATACATGTACATTTAGAAATACAAACACCTACCAAGCAATCTATAATATACATATATACACTACACATACAGGCATAGGTAGATGGTTACATACATACAGACCTATATAAGCAAAACATAAATATTACAAATCCATATATATGTAAGCACGCACACACACGCACGTCCATAAAACCTCCAGGTGTATGCTTATACAATTTAGTTGTTACAACAGAAAATGCAATAAAAGAAAATAAACGGAAAATGAGAGAGAATGGGAAAAATGACTGGCGTTCCTATAAGTATCTAACAAAAGTTAGATATTTCATTCATGTTGCGAAAGCACACATAAAACGATATGTATATTTACATAAATATACATATAAAAATACAAACACACACACACACACACATATATATATATACATATATACATGCATATACGTATATATATACATATATATATATACATATATATATATATATATA
>NC_043015.1:53851274-53856274 GCF_006345805.1 Octopus sinensis | reverse complement strand
TATTATCATTATTATTATTATTATGATTTTCTATTTTTCCCCTTTCCGTTTGTATAGAAACGAACTGGATCGCAACTAATGCGTAAAAATCTATAACAACATACACTCGTGTATATATACCCTTTCATTAAACATAGTAAAACCAGAAAATAACACCGTTTATAAATACACTATAAGTGCTCACAACCTCTGACCTTCACTGAGATTTGGATGTTTGTGAAGTATTTCAGTATTAGATGTCTTGACCTGGTGTACCGAAAATAAAAAAAAATAAAAAGGAAAAAACTCTGTAATTTCGGATAATTATTTCAGATACTTTTAGGCAAAATTTGATAACACCGTTTGAGCATTTTGCTTAAAACTGATTCGCACACAATTCTCATTTATCAGGTTATAAATACGTGGTTACTTTTACTTTGCTTTTTCTTACTTTATTGTTTGTTTTTGTATTTTTTTCACGTGCTTATTGACTCATTTAAGCGAATATATCGAACTATATATTTATCTATTTAACCAAGTCGTCTATCTTATTTAGTCATACAGCTATGTAGCTTTTTCCGTACCTTCCACACGTTTCCGTATTTATTTATATGTGTGTCTTACTATATAATCATTTATTTATTGTATGCAATCATCTTCTACACAAGCTCTATAATATTTGCTTCGTTTCAGTCTGTCTGTCTACTGCATCCCTCTGTCTCTCTCTTTCTCTTCCTCTCTTTCCCTATCTATCTATCTATCTATCTATCTATCTATCTATCTATCTATCTATCTATCTATCTATCGCTCTCTCTGTCTTTCTCTCGCGATATATATATATATAATATATATATATATATCATCCATCTATCTCTATTGATCAATATTCATAGATATGTCTGGCTGCATGTGTGTATATATGTATATATGTATGTATATATATATATATATATTACATATATATATATATATACATATATACATATATTATATATTATATATATATATATATATATATATATAATTATATATATATATATAATATATATATATGCTATGCTTGTGTAAAGGTGTATGAGGGCGTATATATGCATTTATACAGCAACAGCTATCTGAGAATAAAAACACTGTCTAAACCATAAATGTTGCCCCTAATCCTTCCTTAGTTGTATCATTTTCATTTCTCCTTTTAGCCATGGAACCACATCTCTCGCATTCAGGTGGTAATCGCTGTTATGAAAGCCTTTATGGACTGGGATGTAGGTAAGGGTGAAGGGAACTGGGTGAAGAAGAGCGAGAGATAAATTGTGAGAGCGTGTGTGTGTGAGAAGGCTGTGTGTAAGCGATGGATGTAGGAGAAAAATACCTTACATATTATGAGAATTCTTGCAATGAAGCAAAATCCAATCGTTATTGCCAATATGAAACTGTCCAATTGACTAAAATATATTTCCCATCATGAGGACAAGGAAAACAAATTTCGCTTTTAGTGTTTATGTAACCAAATGACCTTGGGGAGGGGTTCGAAATTATGAATTTTTGATACAGTATATACGTAAACACGCACACACGCACTTGATAATTATATTACAGCCAAATTATATGTAGAGCAATATGTGTGTTTGTGTATATGTTTTTGTATGTGTGTGTGCATTTATTTACATATGCGTGGTGGATGAGGTGATGTTGCTCATGTAACTTACACAGGTAACGTAACTATTATCAAGAAACGGAATGAGCATCTATTCTCTCACTTCTCTTATCTGGTCAATTCATATGTGTGTGTATTATTGAGAGTCTGAGTATGTGTATGCGTGATTGTGTGTTCGCATACTGTACAGCTACACTTTTCAATTCGTCTTCTATTCCCTCTTCATGTCCCATTGTGTAATCAAACAGTTGAATCCGGGACAAAATATAAGGCAAACGTATATATCGGTGTATATATACACATACATACATACATACATACATACATACATATATTCATACATATTTATATGTGTATATATGCATATGTGTGTATGTGTATATGTATGGGTATGTGTTTGTGTCTGTGTATGTGTGTCTATGTTTGCGTGTTTCGCTTTCTTTTTGCGTACTTAGTATTCTTGGTACGAAGAAATATTTCCTTTCTTACAAAGAAACAAATGTATCTGATTTGAATTTTGTTTTCCAACATCAAAACAAAATTACCTAAGCCACGTTTTTAAGGGTTTTGCATATTTATTGGTTCAGAGACGCGTTTTATGCGTTTTTCCATTCTGTTGTCTGAAGACAACGTCTTTTAAAAATTTCGTATAAAACCATGTCCGACGATACGAGCCGATGATTGTAGCACCATGGGATCGGCTGACGGACTAGATATAGCAGCCAAATCCTCTCCATGCATGCACACTCACTCACACACACACATATGCACACAGGCACACACATATATTTGTCTAGCTATCCATCCGTCCAAATCAATCCCTCTATACATCTATCTATCTCTCTCTCTCTCTCTCTCTCTCTCTCTCTCTACCTATCTATCTATCTATTTGTCTCTCTATCTATCTATATCTGTCTCTCTCTCCACACACACACATACATGCTCATCTTCAAACAAGCTTGTCTGGGTTGCCAGATTAGTCGCCGATGACCCGAAAACGTAACAGTTGTGATGAGTTACATGTTACCAGTAGCACTCGAGAGCGTTAAAAGGCGGAGGAACTCATGATTGCTAACAGTCATCCAGCTGCGGTCTGCTCTTCGCGTAGCATACTTGCCAACATTACCAAAAATGCATGTCCGCAGTAGCACGGCATCTGAACCTCACGTGTATATAACAAGTCCTCCTTTTCACTTCATAACCCACATCACTAATTATAGAGCATTCCACACTGTTCACATTTTCTCTTTCTTACTTTCCTCTTTGCTCCGTATTATACCACATCCATTTTGTATTCTCGTCTTGATGGATGTAATTAGCCTGTCTCTATATTTTAAATTCAACCTGAAGTTGAACAATGTCAAAAAGATTACATTTTTTTACACACTGCAGCAAATCAACTCGCTGAAATTTATTTCTCTCGACGAACGATTGAATGATTTTAAACGTTTAAATGACTTATTTCTAAAGCAAGAATCGACGAGGAATAGTTTCGTAATTTGTTTAAGGTTGGATATGCGAGCGACAGAAATAAAATAAAGTGAAAAAATGGAAGAATGAAGACAAAAAGAGATATATAAGGAAATATGAAAGAGAGGCTGTTAGAGTGAAGAAAAGAAAGTGAGAAAGGCAGAAACAATGACAGATATAGAAAAATGCAGAAAGGTAAGACAGAACATAGAAATATAGGAAAGCTGAGAGATGAGTTCGAAAATGAGAATTTCAGGAAATCAGGAGGTAAAACAGAAAAGAGGAAAACGTACAAAATATCATATATCATAGAAAGCATAAAAATAAGGCAGGAAAAGGAAATTTAGAAGAATAGAAAGAAGGGCTTGAAAAGAGCAAAATTATTAGAAGGAGAAAGATGAGAAATTAAAACAAAGTACTATAATAATATTGAAAATGACAAAGATATAAAGAATAAATTGAAGAAAAAGGCAGATTAAATAAGAATAAAGAAATAGAAAATAGGAAAACTGAAAGAAATAGGGAAAACAGAAAGCATAGATGGGGATATGGAGAAACATGAAAATAAAAGGGAAAAATAGGAAGAGAAAACAGAAAACCGGAAGAGGAGACATGAAAACGGAAACATAGGGTAGGAAAACAGAAAGTGATAAATGTAGGATTGAAAACAGAAAATACAAAAATGAAAATAGAAAGGTGAACGAAATAAAAATACAATGCTAACGTAGGAGAGCCTGAAGATAAAATAGAAAAGAGGTGATGAAAACAGAAAAGGAGAAGAGCAGACATGAAAACGGAAACAAAGAATACAAAAAAAAAACGAAAATAAATCATAAATGTAGAAATGAAAACAGAAAATACAAAAATAGAAAATAGAAAACGGAACGAGATTAAAACAGCAAGGCTGACACAGGGAAGAGCTGAAATAGTAAAACAGGAAGGGAAAACAGAAAACCGGAAGAGGAGACATTAAGACAGAAACATAGAATACAAAAAAAAAAGAACCAGAAAAATAAGTCGTAAATGTAGAACTGAAAAGAGAAAATGCAAAAAAAGAAAATATAAAACGGAACGAAATAAAAACAGCTATGAAATAGAAAAACAGGAAGAGAAAACATAAAACCGGAAGAGGAGACATTAAAACAGAAACATAGAATACTAAAAACAGAAAAATAAGTCATAAATGTAGAATTGAAAACAGAATAACAAAAATAGAAAATGGAATGAAATAAAAACAGCAATGCTCACATAGGGAAACATTGAAATAGAAAAACAGGACGAGAAAACAGAAAACCGGAAGAGGAGTAATTAAAATAAGACAGAAGCATGGAATGCAAGAATAAAGGAAAATCATGTATGGAAAATGGAAAAACAGAGTTGAAGAAAGGCAACAGAAATATAAATTGAAAACAGTTAGAAATATAAACAGCATGTCAACGATAGGGAAGCATGAAGGTGAAATGCAAAAACAGGAAAACTATAGATAACAGAAGTCTACGAAAGAAAAGCGTGAGGATAAAACAGAAAAAAAAACAGGAAAAGGACAGAAACAGACGACAGAAAAGCAAAAATATAAAATAAGAGATCAGAAATACAGAAAGAGTGAAATGTAAGATAGGAGACCTGGGAGTAAAATAGAAAAACAGAAAGAAAGATTACAAATTGATAGATGAGAGAAAAAGAAGGGAAAATAAAGAAGTAAAACAGAAGAGATAGAAAACTGAAATAAAAATAAAGAGAGTAGACAAAACTGAAAGAAGGATAGAAAACAGAAAGACAAATGAACTAAAATATGAATTATTGAAGGAAAATATGAACAACTAAAATGATGAATGAAAATTGAGATGAATGAATGAATTTATGAAAGGACCAAAGAAAGGAAAAGAGAAATATGGGATAG
>NC_043015.1:53821274-53846274 GCF_006345805.1 Octopus sinensis | reverse complement strand
TCTCTTTCTCACTATCTTTCCCCCCTCTCTCTCTCTCCCTCTTTCTTTCATTCACGCAACCTCACCCCTCACCTCCACCCTCTACGTCTACGCTTCCCTTCTCTTTCTCTCCCAGACATTTATTACCATCGTATCACCATGATTCAATCCTAAATCAACTGTTTGTTAGTTCAGAACGAGGCTGGGGGTGGAGCTATGCTCCAGCCACAGGCATTAATTATACATACAACCTCAGCAGACAATTACTTCGCTTTTATCTTTACATATTAATACTTTTTATTATAATTTATTATTATTATTATTATTATTATTATTATTATTATTATTATTATTATTATTATTATTATTTTTATTATTATTATTATTATTATTATTATTTTTATTATTATTATTATTTTTATTATTATTATTTTTATTATTATTATTATTAATTTTCCCGTTTGATTTTTTTCTCCAGATATTTCCTTGTTTTTTACATTCATTTATTCTTTTACCTTTGCCTACGCTCTTTAGGCTCATATATATGTTTGTTAGTGGTGTATATATATATAATATATATAATATATATATATATATATATATGTGTGTGTGTGTGTGTGTGTGTTTATGTAGGCGACCACATGACACACCGGTCTTTATAGCTCCTGATACAACAACATCCACCAATAAAACGAATCGTTGATTCACCTCAAAATACTTCAACCCTCACATCCAGACCTTCATTCAGACACTATAAAAATATATACACAAACACACACATACGTAAATACGTACACACACGCACATATCTCTCTCTCTCTCTCTCTCTCTCTCTCTCTCTCTCTACCTACCTATCTAACTATCTATGTATCTACCTATCTATCTATTTATCTATCTATCTATCTATCATCTATCTATCTATCTATCTATCTATCTATCTATCTATCTATCTATCTTTCTATCTATCTGTCTATCTGTCTGTCTGTCTGTCTGTTTGTCTCTTTGTCAGTCTGTATGTACGTATTTATGTACGCATGTATGTATGTGTGTTTGTAGTATTCTTTAACAAGTATATCATTGACAGTGACATCGAAGTTCCATCCAGCTAAGCCATCATCCAATGAAGGCTTAGGTGGCGGAAACTTCCAAATCAGTGGATAAGAAATCCGTACTTACCAAAAGTATAGAATTCCCCTTCAGATTAATGTAAATTTGTTTAGGAGAATCGTTAGCACGCCGGACAAAATGCCTAGCAGCATTTCGTCCGACTTTCATGTTCTGAGTTCAAATTCCGCCGAGGTCGACTTTGCCTTTTATCTTTTCGGGGTTGATAAAATAAATACCAGTTGAATACTGGAATCGATCTAATCGACATACGCCTTTTCTATCTATCTATCTATCTATCTATCTATCTATCTATCTATCTATCTATCTATCTATCTATCTATCTATCTATCTACCTATCTATCTATCTATCTATCTAACTACATATCTATCTATCTATATATCTATCTATCTATACATACATACATACATACATGCATGTATATATATATATATATAACATACATACATGCATACATACATACATGCATACATACATACATACATACATACATACATACATACATACATACATACATACATACATACATACATACATACATACATACATGGTGGCTGTCCCCACGTTATCGAGTATGGTCATTGCACGAAGCTTAAATAATGTTGTTATCGTGCAATGCCTGTGCAAGAAGATTTTTTTTTTTATGTGAGGAAAGACTGTGCACTGAGTCAATCCCACTCACTAAGCAGCAGCAGCTATAATCCGAAAAGAAGAACAAGTCAACATCATCAGTAACCACTGAGCCGCAGATTTTTATGTCGGAGTTATCCCAGTTACCTGAGTTATCTTCTCCTAAAAGAATGCCCTAACACAGGCTAGGAGTCCTTCACTCCCAATGGTTTAACCGCGCTATCGGGTATTCAGTCCGATTATTTCTATGTCCCAGCGCATGATACAACCTTAAGACATTTATTGGATGGCCGGTGACTCTCAAGAGTTCCTCCGCCCTTTGACGGGTTTTGTTTTTCATCCCGCAGGGTGTCCAATAAACACCCTCCTCACCAAGCAAGTTTGGTGGGGTTGCCGGTTTAGTCTCCAACGACCCGACCATGCAACAGGTTGTACTGGGTTACATGTTACCAGTAGCACTTGAAAGTAACCTGACTATACATACATACATACATACATACATACATACATACATACATACATACATACATACATACATATATACTTACTTGCATACATACATACATACTTAAACACACGCATAGACACACTCAAACAAATATATATTGGGTCATCCCATAAAAAATGCCCCTTTTTAAGAAACTTCTTTTATACTTCAAGATAAATATAAACAAAGTTCTTTTTTAATCTAAAATATACTCTCTTTCATTTACTACGATGGTCTTCCAACCTATCTGGTAGTGATGTAAGGCTCTGCTTCCAAAATTCACTTGACTGTCACATAAAATACTCCTCCAGTCCTGACCACCTCTACAGAATTCATATTTTTTCTTACGAAATGATTTTGAAAACTCCAGAGTAAATGATTATCAGATGGGGGCATTGTCCGGCGAATATGGTGGGTGGCGCATCGTTTCCCATTCCAACTGTGCCTATCTTTGGAATGTCATTCTCGCTGTAAGTGGCCGAGCGTTATCATGATGGAAAGACATCTTTCGTCTTGAATCCTAAGATGGTCGTTTTTCTTCTAGCACTGACTTAAGCCACTTCAGCTGCTCGCAGTAAATCTTCTTTGTTAGCGTTTGGTTTGGGTTTAAATGTTCAAAGTGGATTAAACATTTCATAACCCACCAAACATATAACAACACCTTACGTGGGTGTAAACCATCTTTAGTTTGGGGTGCCGGTATTTATTTATCCTTTCTCTACCCACTGTTTTTGGCGCTTCACATTTCTCGCCACCAGTCACTGTTCGATCCACAAAAGATTAATTCACGAGACGCGACAGCAGAGAAGAACACACATTCATTCTCTGCGCACGATTATACTCGGAAAGTTTGTGAGAAACCCATTGACTCAATTTGTTGATTTTTCCGATGGCACGCAGGTTCTCAATGAATGGTTGAATGACCAAATCCAAGCTTTTCTCCTGGTTCCTCAACAGTTACGATGGGATTTTGTTCCACCAGGGTTTACAGAACATCTTCGTCGGGCTCTACAGATCTTCCATGACGAGGTTCGTATTCTAGACTGTAGTTTCCGGCTCAGAATTTCTAGAACCACCGCTGACACTGGCTTACGCTTATTGACCGATTCACTTATACGGCATTTATATTTCTCACACTTTCCATTGCAGTGTTGCCTTTATTTAACTCATAAAGCAGAATATGCCGAATATGCTCCTTTGTCACAGCTTTGAAAAAAAAAATAGCTGTCAAAATCGAACTGCACTCTTCAAAACTTGGACTAAGAATAAGTACAAGGTAAAATTTCTACCTGCTTTTATAGCAAGTGGATGCAAGTAGTTTATCCCGTCCTTCTCTGGTTCCTGCAACCGAAAACACCGCATTCTTTATAGGATGACCCAACATATATATATATATATATATGTATGTTTGTGTGTGTGTATGTGTGTGTGTGTTTATGTATGTATATATATATGTGTGTATATATACATAAATATATATTATATATATATATATATTATATATATATATATATATATACAGACTGAACTCCTACTCTTTGGACTTGTATATCTGAATCACCTCCCAAACTTCGGCACCTCTCCTCATCCACATAACTGCATTCCATCCAAATCTCCACTGGATCTACTGAATCTACCTATACGGATTTCACTGGATGATTTCACTGTAAATCGCTCCAATTTACCACGACTTTTTAACTTTTTGAACTTCCTGGACTTCTCTTATTTCTTTCCGTTGAAGAGCGTAGGCTCGAAACATAAAAGACTTTTTCCATTTTCTCGAGCGTCAGACTAATACACTTGCTTGTTGTTCCTACACCCATTTTCATCTTTTGCTTTTTTGTAAATTTCAACTATCTATCTATCTATCTATCTATCTATCTATCTATCTATCTATCTATCTATCTATCTATCTCTCCTCTCTCTCTCTCTCTCTCTCTCTCTCTCTCTATATATATATATATATATATATATATATATATATATACTAGATAGGTAGGTAGGTTGATAAATAGATAGATGAATAGATAGATATATACATACATACGAACATACATGCATACATACATGCATGCTTACATATAGGACGAGAAACAGAAATTGAGGCAGGCTGATAGAAAGCGAAATAGATATCTTCAGATATTAAATGGATAGACATAGAAATATCTTTATGTATATATATTGCTGTATGTTATTCATATTTGGACATGTGCTCCTGTATATTTTTATATGTGTTTATAGAGGAAGGACTATGTATCTACCTATCTATCTATTTATCAAGCGTGTACATGTCTCTATGAATACGATCTCTGTTTTGTGGAAATTACTTTCATGCGAGACTCAGCGATTCAAGTTCAGCTTGTTTTTTGAGTCACTTCACTTGATTGAGCACATATAATTGATTGTCTTGACTCAGGTCATCACCAATAGAAATATAATCTCTAACTCAATGAATTGATCGTGGAAGTCTCTGGGAAAGATGACCTTTCGAGGAGCTAAGAAACGGATAGTTTTACAAGAACGTGAGCGATAGAGATTGAAAGACAGAGAGAGAGGGGGAGGAGAGAAAGAGGGAGAGAGAGAGAAAGAGACAGACAGAGAAAGAGACAGACAGCAAAAGCGAGAGAGAGAAGGGAGAAAATGGAGACAAGAGAAAGCGCGCGCGTGAGAGAGAGAGAGAGAGAGAGACAGATAGACAGAGACAGAAGGAGCGAGAATGAAAGCCAGAAAAGAGGAAAAGAGAAAGGGAATATAAGAGAGGGAGAGAAACAAAGAGAGTAAAGAGGGAAAGAGAAAGGGAATATGAGAGAGAGAGAGAGAAAGAGAGAAAGAATGGGAAAGAGAAAGCTAGATAAAAAGCGAGAGAGAAAAATGGCAAGAGAGAAAGGGGGAGAGAGAATATTAGAATGTAGAAAAAGCTAGAAAGACACACACAGACACACACAGATAGAGACAGACAGACAGACAGAAAGCAATATAGAGAACACAAGAGAGAGAGAGAGAGGAGAGAGAGAGTGCACGAGAAGAAGAGAGAAAACGACAGAGAGAAAATGCACGCGCGCGAGGGAGAGAGAGAGGTGGGACGGGGAGAAAGCGAGATAAGGAAGGAAGTGGAGTATGTATATGTTGTAGGCATAGACAAGCGGTTAAGAATATCGTTACATGAATCTTGTTAACGCACGTTCGATCTCCAAGTCGGCGTCGGAAAGATTACTTTGCAGTATTTGTTACAGCGCTTCACTTTCTTATTTCCAATTCCCGTTGCTTAATATCTCTCCAGGGTCGAAAAAATGAATTACTAATCAAGAAGTGGGGGTGACTTAGCTACTATTTCCGGAACCTCCTTCGTTGTCTCGTTGTCTTTAAACTTTCTTCATCCATAGAGGGAGTTCAAAAAGTCTCTCCGCAGTAAGTATTTTATTGCAAAATAAATATTTATAAGATGGTATAAGACTACAAAAGAACATATTAGACTTTACAAGACTTTAAAGCGTTGAAAGTGTTGTCCTTCATTTTCAATACATAAAATTTAATTTCTTTTTAACTCCCGTGTGATCATTTCCTTGGCTGATTTCCGTTTCTTGTGACAATTTTTGTAAGGACCTTGACGAGTTCGCCAACATTTTATCAAAAATATTGGAGAGTGTTTCGTCTGAAAGAACCGTAGGCTGACCGCTTCTTGCTGCGTCTTCCACTGAGCCTGTGTTTCTAAATTTTCTTATCAAATCCCACACAATGAGTGTCACGATGTGGAACGACAGTATTTGGAAAAGTTTCACTGAACTTCTGTTTCACAGAATCTGTGTCTTTCTTTCCAGCTTGAAACACCCATTCATCTAAAAACGTACGTTCTTCAATGGTTAGCATGTCGACACGCTGAAGGGCATGTAATGACTGAGGGACAATGGCTGACACGGTCTGCCCACGCAGTGATAGCTAAGGTGCGCATGCGCATGATGAAAAAATTCACAGCGGAGAGACTTTATGGACACCATGTATTTACACAACCATTCCATGTCATGTTTCCTTCAATCTTACAATAATCCGTTCATTCACGAGAACGCTTCCCTACAAATATACCTTTTTATATATATTGTTTACAATACACATTCTTCACTATATTTTTTTACCAAATATAATAGGCGCAGAAGTGGCTGTGTAGTAAGTAGCTTGCTTACGAACCACATGGTTCCCGGTTCAGTCCCACTGCGTGGCACCTTGAGCAAGTCTTCTAGTATAGCCTCGGGCCAACCAATGAGTTGTGCGTGGATTCATCTTACGTCTCGTCGTTGTTGCTGAAACGCGTTCCGGCCAAATGTTATTTGAACTTAGGGAACAGGTGGTAGTGACTGGGTGCCAAATCCAGAATATAAGTTGGGTTGCCGTTTATGGTCTTCTGTGAGCATTCATGGGAACCAACTTTCACAGTCTTTCTGATATTGCAGCTTTTCACTCAAGACCCTATGAATGTTGCTTTGGGAAATCCCAGGAACCAAAATGTGGGGATCATCCAGAGTGATCCGCCAATTTTCACGCAGGATTTGGCCAACCTCGTTGGAAACTGATGGCCACCCGCTTTTTTCTTCGTCATGAATTTCAGTATAACAGCTGCAAACTCCCTAAACCACTTGCGGACGTTTTTGAAATCCACGCACGACACACCATAAATTTCGTTAATTGGCGTTAATTGGCGATGAATTTCAATCGGTTTAATACCTTTGGAGACCTACTACTTTTGGGATTGCCCTCATAAATATAATTATATATATATATATATATAATATATATATATATATATATATATAATATAATATATATTATATAATACCACACCAAACACACACACATGTACACACACACACATATATGAGGGTGTTATATCTACAGAATTGTGTTCCGTGAGTGTGTACTTTGTGCGTCAGTGTGAACGTGCGTATATGTGAGAGTGAATATGTACGAATATGTGTGGATACAGAAGTATGTATGTACGAGCATGTTAATGTACGTATGCCTATGTATGTCTATCCATCGGTGTTTATTTCAAGTACGATATCTTCTTTATAAATCCGCCATCTTAAACGTACTTTTCATGCGTTTTTACTTTGTCCTATTCATTTCTAACCTGTTAATCCTTTATTTTTTTCTCTAAAAGAGAATTCTTTGAAAACGTTTAAATCAGGAATGTATTTTGAAATTCAGTATGTTACGAAAGAAACTTTTCTTTCTATAAGTTTTTTTTTATAGAATTTAATGTCTGGTCGTTTATTTCAGGTTTCGCTTAGAAGTCAGGTACGGTTACACACAAGCACACACAAACAAATCTCTGTCTCTCTTCTCTCCCTATATATATATATATATTATATATATATATATATATATATATATATATATATATAATATATATATATATATATATATATATATATATACATACGTACATATATATATACATACATTATATATATACATACACCCATATATATATATATATAATATATATATATGCATATATATATATATACATATATATACACATTTATGTTTATATATATATGCAAATATGTATATATATATATTATGTATATATATATGTATATATATATGTATATATGTATGTATATATATATGCATATATATGTATGTATATACTCTTTCATTCTTTTATTCATCTCACTCAGTGGTATCATCCTCATGCAGGAACGCATGATCGACTGCAGTTCATTTAAAGTGAAGAACGCAATGTTGTGGATTACTACAATAATATCTTGCAGCACACCATCAAGTTGGTGGCCGGTGTCTGGTGATTTCACTCAAGGACAGTCTTGAGTGCTCCGTTGTTTTCCTCAGAAATATTGTCTGATAACAAGCATTTAGTATGTACCCGCCGGACACTGCCTATTCTGGTGGGTGGGGCTTTGAGAAGTAGAAAGATATTACCTCTGCAGGAATTACATTTCAAAAATTAGGATGCCTCCTGGACGATTCTTCATCTATGATGCCGCAAAATACAGTATTGTAATTTCTCTTATATTTCGCGATACTTGTAACTTCTTGATTAGTCTCCCTTTGTATCGTGGTGAAAGAAAAGGATAACGTTATTTTGCATAGCATTGTTACATTACCTACAAGATTTTGGACATACATGCACTGCAGTTTCATGTAGACCGATAATGCACCTACAACACCAAGCCATTACTATACATTTTATCTATCACAAAAAAAAGAACGAAAGTAAGGCGAATAAAAACGCTTATGAAATAATTATCTTATATAGGATACCCAACGCCATCGCATATCAAAACAGAACACAAAGCATGAAATGAAAAAGAAATAGCCATGGAAAACCGACATCTGTGGTTGTAAAACTATGCCTGTTAAACTCGAAGCGATAACGAATTTGATTCAGACAAAACCGCGTCAGTATAATCACTTCATCGGAAAGATAAGACTGAAGGAGTTAAGCCGTTTTATTGTTCCCCAAAACAACATGAACGATTAATATATATGTTTGATAATACATCGAGAAGCTCAAAACAAACAACACGCATATTGTATATATATATATAGATATATATATATATATAATATATATATATATATATATATTATATATATATATATATGTGTTATTATATATATATAATATAATATATATTATATATATATATATATATATATATATATAATGTATGTATGTATGTATATGTAGATATATATAGATGCATGTATCTATATATATATATATAATATATATATATATATATATATATATATATATATATAGATATATATATATGTATGTGTATGTATGGGTATATGTATAATGTCTATGCTATTTTAAAAGGCATTGTGTGCACTAATACACACACGGTGCCGCCAATACAAGCTGCACTGATAATGCTCTCAGAAAAAGATATGAGCATTTTTTAATATTTTATATCTGGTCGTCTGAAATATATATTACTTTCCACTATGTGCAGTCTTTTAGTCTCGTAACAAGGAAGTTAGACATCACCATACATACATACATACATACATACATACATACATACATACATGCATACATGCATACATACATAAATACATACATATACAAATATTCCTACATACAGTAATACATGCATACATACATAAATATATACATATGTATTTACACACTCACATATACGCTTGTTTCTCTATATGTATGAATACAAGTACATTTAAATATGTATATATTTAAAATGTTATAATATTAATATATATATTTATGTATGTATATGTATGTTTATGTGTATATTTGATCTACAGTTCAACGTGTGGCGTAGAGTGGAAAGATATTTATCACCAAAAGCTGACACTAAACACTTCGTTTCGCCTAGCAGGTGAACGCAATTATATATATATGAAGCCCTGGCTGGTGAGCAATGTAATTATTCATTATTGACTAAAGAAACGATACGATCGTAACCTAAAGTATATCTACTTGTTTTCTGGTTGCTCTTTGTATGGTGTTCTGCTCTCTACATAATACCTCAAACAATATATTTATGTCTAACTGAGAACGCTAAACCTATGCTAGAGCTCAACGTGGCAAAAGTTCGATCAGCTGTTAAGGCTGGTAATATGTCGTGCATCGGTGTCTGTATATACATATGAGGACGTACATACATTCATATATACAAGGGTTGGACAAAATAATGGAAACACCTAGCATCATAGCATCATAATCTTGAAATATCTATAAAACCGTCAAAAGGTTGTTTAAATTTATGTCTCTTGATTTCTTATTAGTGTTGCTTAATATGTTTCGCTAAAATTGCTGTTTCTTTTCAAATATCATCAGACAAAATACCATAATAAAAAACATGAGACCCAGACCATTTTTAACCTTATTTAACTGATGTGTATATATATTATATATATATATATATATATATATATATACATATATATATATTACACCGAACGGTCGCTTTCACTATTACAGCCAAAGATTCAATCGATGCATAAAACAGCCAGTATGCTCCCACACACAAAACACTACCACGTGAACTCTTTTGAGACTAGCAAGTAATAATTATGAACTTTTCTTTTATTACACTTAACATTTTAAAATATATATATATTTGATAAGGTTCGGTTTTTTCATGAAGAAGCGAAACATGTAAAATCTCTCAGAAAATTTAAAATTTATCTTAGATAGTGGCGTTTTCAAGCTTCTTTTTTATAAATATATACCCACTCGTATGCCACCTACACTTTTTATAAATATATAAATATATAACTATATATATGTGACCGCGTGTGCATTGTTGGCGATTTTGTTTCTCCGTCTTCCCTTCCTTGAACCTTTCCTTTTCCTATGTTTCTGACGAAGAGCTCCGCTCGAAACGTTAGGTCCTTCTTCTTTGTTTCCTTTCCTGAGCGTCTAATAACACTATACTTGTTCCACGTCCTCGCGTTGTTGTGCTTTCTCTTTCTGTTTTCATATTTGGATTTACTATATATATAGAGAGAGATAGATATGGTATATAGTCGTTATATTAGGCTTATTAGTCGTAAAGGAAGGAGTGTTTTCGCAGCTTCTTGCCTAAGATAACATCCTGTATAAATCATTTCTTTATGTTGATGAAAATATTGTGCTGTACTTCAGCTCCCTCTCTCTTCATCAGAGCGCTATTTCCTGTACAGGTGCACTGCGTACCGCACATCAGATCTTCAAGTGATTGTCGCCAAAATTGAAATGACGCGATTGGCTATGAACTGAATGCATCTCAAGTTTGAGGAATCGAAACCAGGATCTCGACGTCGTGTAGCGACAAAGTAACCACAAGGCGACTCATTATCAGGATAAACACTGAAAAAATATGGGGAAATGTCTAACTACTGTGATAGAAGTTTAATGTATTAATTTACCGAGAATAAGTCACTTTCCAGTTATTTACAATTATTACAGGCAATTGGTAGTATATGTATATTAACATAGGCGCAGCCGTGGCTGTGTGGCAAGAGGCTAGCTTCCCAACCACATGGTACCGGGTTCAGTCCCACTGTGTGACACCTTGTGCAAGTGTCTTGTACTTAAGCCTTGGGCTGACAAAATTCTCGTTAGTGGATTTGGCAGATGGAAACTGGAAGAAGTCCCACGTATATATATGTGTGTCTGTGTGTGTGTGTGTGTATTTGTGTGTGTGTGTGTGTGTGTTTGTGTGTTTGCGTGTGTGTGTGTTTGTGTGTGGGTATTTGTGTATATGTGTTTGTGTTTTCCTCCACCATCCCTTGACAACCGATGTTGGTGTGTTTTTGTCACCGTAACATAGCGATTCAGGAAAAAAGACCGACAGAATGATCACTATACTTACAAAGAGTAAGTTCTGGTGGTCGATTTCTTGGATTATAACCCTTGAAGGCGGTGCTCCAGCATGGCCACAGTAAAATGACAGAAGCAAGTAAAAGATGAAAGATAAGAGATAATAGTACGGATGAAAATGAAACAACGCACTGCTAACACAAAAGTCACAATAATGTACTTCGCAGTACATTATGGTTACAAAATGAAATGTTAAGTCCTTACTAGCAATTGATATTTACGTACCATTTGCCAGGAATGCGTTTAATATGCAAAATGGTCTATCCAGAAGTGTTACACCGCTAAAGTTAGTGGGTATTTAAGCAATGTGTTCGTGCATAGTAGCTGGGTTGGATGTGTTGCTGATGTGAGGGCAATAACTCTCGAAATATGTATGTACATCTCTTACCAAATTTTCCTATCTTCGATGACATTGTCTACGTCGTAACTCGCAGTGCTTGTTGGGTACTCTACTGAAAATCTACAGCGATAAGCATTAAAATGAAACCAACATACTGCAAACACAAAAGAAGAAACGTTTCTGACTTGTGAACCTTTAATATAGATGGTAGTATATAATAGTTGCGAAACGAAATACTCTGGCCTTGCTAGTAATTAATTAATGTATTACCTTGCACGTGAAAATTCTTAGGTTTCTGGGTATGCTATGTTAAGTTACCTTGACACATTCAACATAATTTTTGGTTTTAGTGAAAAGAAATCAAATATATACAAATGCGGGTACTCAGTGCACAGATTAGTGATGCTTTGTCTGGGTACTTGAGATTAGTACGTGTCATCGTACGGGTGATGCATAGAGGGGATTTGCAACGACGAATAGAGATTACACTAAGGACGGTGTTTACCAGGGGACTTGTCTCGGTATTTAGAACAATATGTATGGGGTGTCTTTGTATGTGTGCGTATGTGTGTCTATATGTATTATATATGTGTATGTTATATATGGTATATATATTGTATATATGCATATATATGTGTGTATATATGTATATATAATTATACATTTATATATAAAACGCATACGTATATATATATATATATATAATATATATGTAGTAGATATATATATGCATACATGTGCATATATGCATGGATATATACATGTATGTTTATAATGACATATATACATGATATATACATTTATATATATAGATATATATATTATATATATAATATATATATTTGCGTGTGTTATGCTTATATATATGCGTATATGTATTAATCAATCTCTCTCTCTCTCACTATATATATATATATATATATATTATATATATACACACACACAAATAAACAATTCGATAAACGGTAAGACTGGTTGAGTGTTGGTGCATGTGTGTATGAGTGTGTATTAGTGTGTGTGTGTTCGCGCGCGTATTTGTGTGCGTGCGCATAACCGTGAGTTCTCCAATATGAATGCAAATAGCCATCCCAGTGCAGAGTGCTTTGTGCTACGTGATGGTATTCAAATAGTTCTGTGTTCGATCCAAAGGCTTCCCTTAGTTGTCTGCAAAAATAGGATGACTAGATTTGGCTCCGCATGCTTGACGCGTTTCTCACGTGTGTGTAGAGATACGCATGCATGATTGCGTGTTGTGTGTGTGAGTGTGCATCAGTGTCTCTGTGTGTATGTGTGTGCCCGTGCGTATATACCTGTATGCGCATATATATTATAAACGTACATATATATTTATATATTTATATACACATACATACGTACATACATGCATGCGCATGTGAGTGTTGTGTGTATTTATATATGTATATATAAATAATATTATTTATATATATATATATGTGTATATATGTAACATATATATATATATAACTCCATATATTATTGTATATGTATATGTATGTATATGTATATATATATATATCTGCCTATGTATACATATATTTATATATATGCATATGTATATGTATGTATATGTATACATAGATATATATATATATGAATATGTATATATATATATATATATATATATTATATATATACATATATCTTATATAAATATATATATATATATATATATATATATATATATATATATATACACACGCGCGCACATACGTGTGTTGCCACGTTTGTGTACTTGCACACATGTCAGGGCGTCCACATTACACCGATGCTCCTTTCTCTCAATAAACCTGTCGTTCAACTCAATACAATTCTTACAATTCATTTTATACAATCTCAAAAATCACTCTAAGAAAAGAATTCTCTATTTATTTTTCTGTTCGTCAGCGTTATATAGATGCTTGAATACAACAATGTCTGCTCTCTTTAGCTTTCGCTTTTTCTCTTCCCGCCAAGAAATGCGATTATAATACAATGCACTTTATCGGAAAGGTAAGCGTCTACCTAGATATGTCTGTTTGTCTTTCCGTTTATCTATCACTCTATCTCTATATCATTTTATTATTTATGTATGCATCTAGGTCTCACTCTCGTTTTTTGTCTGTCTGTCTGACTTTCTGTCATCTCACACTCTTTCTGTATGTATATATGCATGTGTATATATGTATATGTGTAATATATATATATACATGTATATATATACATGTGTATATGTATATATCCATGCATATATGTATATATATAATTATATATATATATATATATATATATTATATACATGTATATATATATATAATATATATATATATTATATCTATAATATATATGTATATATATCTATATATATACATAATAATATATATATGTAATATATATTGACATATATACGTACATACATACATATATGCATATATTATATGATTTGTATATGTATATACATCTATATACATATATGTATATATATATGTGTGTATATATATGTCTATATAATGTAATATATACATACATACATATATTTATATATATATGAATATATATATATGTAATATATGTATATATATATATATATATATATATATATAGTATATATATATATATATAATATATATATATATATTATATTACCTTACTATTTTTCCGTGCGTCTTCCTATCTATCTATCTATGAATCGATAGATCTATTTATCATATAGGTATCTATTTATTTCCGTATTATACGTTTATTTGGATGTGCATAAATACCCCACCTATATATGCATCTACTTACTTACCTATCAATCTAAACACTCAGACCCTTTCTGAGCTGTCTGAGTACCTGTCATTCACTTGGTCCTTTTGCATATTCGTCTTTATCAATATCCTCCATACACAGACATTAAAAATTCAGAGATCATTGCACGCTTGTATGTAGGTGACGTCCTTATGTCAGCTTATACCAATATGAACACACCCACACCCACACACAAACGCACACACACAGAGGCATAATATTAGTGTACCTGTGACGTCAAGGACGACGACGATGTCAATGAAATAAGCAGAAAATGTCATGCGATTAGTGCAGTGGCTTAACATACATGCTTTATATTTGAATGAGACTTGTTTATTGAAAATTATTAAAGATTTTACTGAAAATAGTTCGGAGGATTTTACACAAAGTGAATCAAATATGAGAATAAGTTTCAGAGAAAAGACTTAAAATTTCGCTAAGAATTTAAAATATTAAACTTATTCTGATACGTTGAAGTTTTCTGCGATCACCATTTCGTTAAATTAAAGCAGTGAGCTGGCAGAATGTTTAACACGCCGGACCAAATGCTTAGCGGCATCTCAATCATTTTACGCTCTGATTAAAAGATTATTAATATTACCTTTATTAAGGCAGCGAGTTATAGAATCGTTAGCACGCCGGGCGATATGCTTAGCGGTATTTCGTTCGTCTTTACGTTCTGAGTTCAAACTCCACCGAGGTCGACTTTGCCTTTCATCCTTTCAAGGTCGATGAAATAAGTACCAGTTACGCACTGGGGTCGATATAATCGACTTAATCCGTTTGTTTGTCCTTGTTTGTCCTTGTTTGTCCCCTCTGTGTGTAGTTCCTTGCGGGCAGTAAAGAAATAGGTATTTCGTTCATCTGTACGTTGTGAGATCAAATTCCGCCGCGGTCGACTTTGCCTTTCATCCTTTGAGGTCGATAAAATAAGTACCAGTGAAACACTGGGGTCGATGAAATCGACTCATGCCCTTCCCCAAAATTGCTGCCTTTGTGGAAAAATTTGAAACCATTATCATTATATATATATTAATTATTTTATTATTATTATTATTATTATTATATTATTGAGTGAGAGAGCAGTGCATGCCATCAAAGTGACACTGGAGTAAAATATACGAAGCCCAGTATACCCATCATGACTACCCGTCTGATAAGGGTACACTAGGCATATGCATCACAACCATATGTGCACGACATGGTGATCTCATATCAAGATAAACAGCACATGACCATGCAGGTGGGGCCCAATTAGAAGGTCCCTGAATAAGGGTTGTTTAAGGATGTTGAACGAAACACCCATGTTTCCAGAGTTTAATTATTCAAACCCCAAAGAATCCCTCTCAACATATTATTATTATTATCATTATTATCATTATTATTATTATTATTATTATTATTATTATTATTATTATTATTATTATTATTATTATTATCATTAAGGTAGCGAAAGAGAACCTATCTCAACAACAAGACATCATACCAATTTTGATGACTGCATAAATGATAAACAGAACGCTATCAAGTATTTTTTAAAAATCGTTAGTAGATTCGACGTCAAAGGCAGACACTAGGAAGAGAAGGGGTAAAGAAATAATAAGTAGAGAACAAGTAAAGAGGGATATATTGGTTGAAAAAATTTTCAAAGACTTTTGCTACCCTGGTAAATGTTTATTGAATTTTCCATGTTAACGGTAAACAAAGGATAATTAATCATTCATTGATATGTATATATATATATATATATATATATATATATATATATTATATATATATAGATTATATATATATATATATATATGCATTATATATAATATATTATATATGTACGTATGTATGATGTATGTAATGTATGTATGTATGTATGTATGTTATTGTATATATAATGTATATGTGTGTCTGTGTGTATATAGCGATAGATAACTATATATATATATATATATACATATACATATATACATATATACATATACACACATATGTATACAACCACAAACACGCATGTACCCTACGTGAAGTACGTGACTTTGTGCAAGTTTTACGTTTTTATATTACATTTTTCTTATTTACTTGTCAGTTTTTTATTGTTAATTTGAAATAAGGGATTATCTGAATCCAAATCCGGCATTTTTGAACCTCTACAGTCTTGTTTTCAAGAACTGAATTGAATAGATTTGGAGTCCGTATCATTTCTTACACACTGGTTGTATGCCATTTCATTTCAGAATTGGTTAACCTTTTAACCAATTAACTAATTGATTACTTGTTTAACTGTTCGGTCAATCAATCAATCAATCAATCAATTAATGAGCTAGATTTGTCAAACGCCTTTGGTTGCCATTTATAACCTTTCCGTTCCGGTTCTAGTGAGGCCATGTCATTGATAAGGTCACGAACGACGAAGAGACTTTGACAAACCATTATTGATCGATTGAACGATCGATTAACTAAAGAAGTGATTAGTTAATTGTTTCAACTGATTAACTAGATGACAAATAAAAATATAGAAGTGAAACACATCCAGTGCGTGTATTCATTTTTGGCCCAACGACTGTTCCGAAATACAATACGAGAAATACATTTCTCTTTGCATAAGAGACTAGTATAAAGCAAGAAACATTGTAAGATGATCTACAAACAGTTACTAAACTAAGAGGGTTATAAATTCAATTGCGATAACAAACCCAGATAATCTGGTTCAAGTTACTAACAAACGAAAGATAAGCTTCCACTGAGATAAATTAAAAGTCTTTTCGAAATGGTACCACTTACTATCAATGAAAGATGTAATACTAGTGTTTCCAAGTGATATGGCCCCAATTACTGGGAGATATGAAACTCACCGATCTTGGGTAGAAAATCCATCTCAAGAAAAACTCGATTTCTCTAGAGATGAGAGATACATTTAAATAGGCTGGCAGTTCTCGCAGGAAATAGTTCCACATGAAATGGTTCCGATTATTAAGAGATATGACAATCATTTTTTCATGAATAGGATTCCAGCCAAGCTCAGAAAATATTGTCAGTTAAAAGGATAGTAATTACAGGTAAATAATAAACTCCTCGTGGATGAGAGACCAGAGTATCTTAGAAGCACTCCCAGATAATCGGGTAACTTTTCTCAGTTACTAGAGAAACTACTATTGAGTAAATTAAAGTATTGTCGAGAAGCACCATGGTGTTCTTGAAGAAGAAATGAAAGCAGGCTCTGTGCGAGTCAGGGTTGCGATAACATTCCAGTAATGTAATGGTACCCAGACGGAACAAAATATCGCGGAGCCAATTTGAAATACGGAGTCTTAAGCTTACAATGCTGAGTTGAGGATTTACTGAGAATAATATAACTTTACCGTTGAAATTCGTATCATTTAGGTAACTTGAGCAATGCTATGTCGTTGGTTATATATATAATATCAAATGACTTGAGGGATTGATTATAATATGTGTAAATATATGTCTGGGTGTCTATGTATTCATGTGTTCCCATGCGTCTGTATGCAATGATTTGCATTAGTGCATCTATCTATCTATCTATCTATCTATCTATCTATCTATCTATCTATCTATCTATCTATCTATCTATCTATCTATCTATCTATCTACCTATTTATCTGCATGCACAAACACACACACACACATACACACACATATATTTATAAATATTCATGTGTGTGTATATATATATAAAACTTAGATAAAACTTAGATATGTTTCGACCAGAGATTGGTCCAGGCCATGTCTAACTTAATAGCACCACCTGATAGGATTATTCGAATCCTGTTTAAGTCAAGTTTTGTTCAAGTAGTGAGTTCTTGTTGGGTGAGTTGTATCCAATTATGGGGGCTTATCTGGTATTCTTTGAAGGAATCTATCCAGACTCTGTTTGAAGTTGAGGGATCCTTTTCCTCTTTGATCTCCCTCGGGACAATGTTAAATAGGGCAGGGCCTGTTGAAGGAAAAGAAATTATGTTGCAGTGTACATGTATGTTGTGATCTTGAATTTATGGCAGGGGACGTATAGCCCGTGGTCCAAGTCTCGGATGATATATATATATATATATATATATTATAATTAAGTTAGAGATAAAACCACTATTAGGTAAATCATACAATGAAAAACTCAAGCCAATACATAAGATTAATTAATTTATATTATTTTAATTTTATTTTAAATTATTTTTAAATAATATAAATTAATTAATCTTATGTATTGGCTTGAGTTTTTCATTGTATGATTTACCTAATTCTCTATTTTAATATAATATAATATTTTACTATAAAATTGGATTCAATCCTAAATCTGATTTTTCCCTGTAAGTTTGGATTTATTCCCTAATATTTTATTATTATATATATATACATATATACATATATATATATGCATATATATGTATGCATGTATACCTGTAAATATATATTCGCATATATATATGTATGTATATATATATGTATATATATGTGTGTCTGCGTGTGTGTGTGCATATTGTGTGTTGCGCGCATACTTTATTTGTCCGTGTGACCGGGGTGACGTATCTCTGTGCATCTGATCGTTTCTCATCGCCGCAAAACTGTTGCGTGTCATCCCTTCTCTTACAACATGACACACGTCAGTCAAATACCTGAGCCCATGATGCGATGAAGACCTCAACTTCTCTCGCTTAATTACCTCCTACCAAGCTTTATGTTACAGATCCACTTCATTAACACTCTTAATTGCATTACAATTCTCACCTAATCATTCCCTTCCAATACAACGTACAGATCTAATTACAATCTCCTAATGCCGCTTAATTGCAATCCCATCATTCTTTGCTCCGGCTTTGCCAACGAATATATTTTTCTTTTAACGCTTACTGCACAGCTTTACCATTCATTGCTTGAACTAAGACGATAAATCTTATGTAATTCGAACTCCCTCCTGTATTTATCGATTTTGAAACTTTAATGTAATGGCGGTTTCGTTGCTGTGGTTGAATCCATTTCCTATAATTTTTCTTGTAGTTGTTGTCGCTGCCGCCATTGTTATTTGTTGCTACCGTTGTTTGTTCGGGTAGATCCCGATTACATTAGCAAAGCAAGAAGAAGCGAAGCAAAACGAAGGAAAGCAAAGTAAAGCGAGGTCGCCATTATCGATTGTGTTAGGCGATTTGAATGTGTGTGCGGCTATCCGACTCCTCCACCGGCCGGAGATATGGTTTAGGGTTTTGGCCGTTAGCACGAGAATACTGTTTCTGTTTACTAATAGATGTAATTGAAGGTTAGGTTAGGTGTCAGGCTCTCGTCCGAACAGCCGTGAGTTCATGTATCACCGCAGGAACCAGAAACTTTGAAGATTTTGTACGAGGAAGTCAATCCCAGCGTGCAACGTTTACCGCAGCAGAAAATAGGAGGAAAAATGTACACAAACGTATTTGTGTGTTTGTGTGTGTGGGGGGTGTATGTATTTATATATATGTGTGTGCGCATATATATATGTGTGTGCGCATATATATGTATGCGCGTATACATATATATATATAGATAGATACATATATACACACATGTATATAAATACATATATATGTATTCATATATATATATATATATATCTGTCTATCTATCTATCTATCCATCTATCTATCCATCTTTCTTTCTATCTATCTATCTATCTATCTATCTATCTATCTATCTATCTATCTATCTATCTATATATATATATATATATATACATACATACATACAAACGTACATACGTACATACGTATATACGTACATACATACATAATATACACACACATATATATATAGAGAGAGATAGGGACAGAGAAAGAGAGAGAAAGAGAGAGAGAGAGAGGGAGAGAGAGAGAGAGAAAGAGAGAGAAAGGGTGAGAGAGATTGGAGACAGATATTCCTTGTATAGAATACACTTCGTAGTGCTCAGGAGTTTTAAATTTGAGTAGGTAGAAGAGTAAATGTAAGGACGAACAAGTTAGGCAGATCGATTTGCAAAAGATGTATATCGAGATGTACAACTGAAAATCAGACGTCCCCAGGCTCTATCTCCCACGAAAGGAAGGTGGTAGATGCTTAATCCTGCTTGAAACATCCATAAAACGACTAGGATAGGACGCCAGGTGTACACCTAAAGTAACACCGTCTGAAGTAACATCAACACTGTGACAAGAAAAATCATTGCATAGGCAATATTCCAAAGGAGCTGGGCAAGATGGTGTAGGTAGAAGAAGAACCCATCAATGGCTACAGAGTGTTGACTTGAAAACTGAAACAGATGGATTTATCCTAACAGCAGAACATGAGCGTCTCCTCACTCGGAACTATCAAGCTAATGATACAAAGTGTTGACTCTGCAATGACAAACTCGTGAGTGTTGCCCATAGTGTTGCCGGCTGCTAAGTCCTTACACCCACAGAATATAAAAGCAGGCATGATCGTGTTGGCAAATAATTGCACTGAGGCATATGCCGCCACTAGGATATCCGTTACCCTAAGAACTGGTATGAACACCATCCAGAGTTAGCCACTAAGGGAGAGAATGTTACCATCTTATGGGATTATGGAATACATACAAACAGGAAAATAAATGTTAGCAAAAAAATAGCATTATTATTATCATTATTATTATTATTATTATTTTATTATTATTATTATTATTATTATTATTATTATTATTATTCAGGTCACTGCCGGGAATAGAACTCGGGATCTTGGGGTTAATCGCCTGCGCTCTTAACCACTACACCATATACTCGTAGGAGTAGTAGTTAAGAGTGCGGGCTACTAACCCCAAGATTCTGAGTTCTATTCTAGACCTTAGGAATGAGAACCCAGGTTCAAAATTTTCCCAAGATACCTGATGAAGCCTGAAGGATATATCAGCCGAAATATTGTGTTAACAACTGACAAGATGAGGACAAATATCCGTCAAATGTAAATAATGTAAATAATGTAAAGGATTCCTCCTCTCTTAAATATAGAACTGTATTACTTAGAAAAATCATCATTGCTTGGAACTGCAAGCAATCTCCGCAGGGTTCTTGAAGCATGACTAGCAAACAAGTTTCACCTTAGTCTGCTGGCTGTGGACAGCTGACACTTTCCCATGTACACAGCAAAACAAGCTGAGAGTTTTCATCATAGGAGGATGATGATGATGATGAAGATGATTGCCATAACAATCTCAGTTGAAAGAGATATTAGGAGGACAGTTTACAAATCTATAAGGAGGTTTTATATAAAAGTCGGAAACGATAAGGGTGGTAAGTAAAATGACATAAAAATACTCATGATTGATACAGTCTTCATAATACAGAAGGATATTTCCAACTGTGACCAATAAAGGAACCCCACAGTTCCAGGATAACCTTACTTCCCAAAGTCATGAGAGCCCCTCAGCTAGTTGCTTCTCTCTAATCTATAAGGCTGATGCTTAGAGCGAGTCTAGTCACTGTCGCCCACCTTTTTCTCAAATTCACTATGAAACAAGCCCTTCCTCTCCAACATCAATTTTCTTTTCCAAGCGGAACTTGCGAAAATCAATGAGGGCTTGACCGACGGATTCTAATGTTGATTCATCGCCACGCAATTTACAGATCAATACATTGGATTCAATTGCATGCAAATCATGGCTTGAGATTTATTTTATTGATCTCGGAAATATGACACATATGGAAGACAGTAAAGGATTGAAACTCAATGCTAAAAATATCTAATTTATATCTTATGAGGTATTAAACTCCTATTAAAATACGCTCCGATTCACTGCGATCTGGGTTCAGACCACGCTGATGTCAGCTTTGCCTGCTATCATTACGCATTTAATTTCTGTGGTGTTGTTTTATATTTATAATAAAATAAATATATACAAATTATAAAAATAATATATATATATATATATATATATATAATATACAGTACTGTTTCTACTTCGCGGATTTTTACCTATCGCGGGGGATTTTGGAACGTAACACCCGCGATATTAGAGGGGTTACTGTAATACTGGATGGTACGCCGGTCCGTCGCAGGATTACTCATTTTTGTCAGCTGAGTGGACTGGAACAACATGAAATGAAGTGTTTTGCTCAAGAACACAACGCGTTGCACGGTCCACGAATCGAAACCACAATGTTACGATCATGAGTCCAACACCCCTAACCACTTAACCATGCGACTTAAAAGTAATCCTTATTTGCAAATGTGGTCCCATTTATAAATTGTCAAAGGATCGTGAAGCCGAAATGCCTTCGATGATGCAAAAGAAAACATTAGCATTTGTAATCAGAACTTAGAGAGTTACTAATAATACACGGTCGCTTTAAACCTCGTTTTTACGTATACTGTTGTACACAATCATCATAATAATGATTTAGGTATCCATAAATGAAGTCCAGAATAAAAAGAGCTCCTGAAATAGAGGATAAAGTACGTAAACTACTATCAAGTGCAGCGCTTCTTAAACTATGGGTCGCCACTCAAAATGGGGTCGCGAAACGAAATACTAGGGTCGCGATTTTTACTTCGCTTTATTTTTTTAAACTTTGGCTTATTTTTGTACTTGAAACAAATCCTAAAACTACTTTTATTTTGACAAATATTATTACATTTTTTTATATGTATGTTATTCAGAAAAAAATGATTCATGTATTTTTTTGTACGCTTTATTTCATATTTAATACGTAGGGTCGTGAAAAATCACGTGATGAAAAATAGGCTCAGGAATGAAAACGTTCAAGAAGCGCAGATCTTGAGAATATGGAAGAGAAAGGGTTAAAACTAAATGTACCCTGCTTCATAAACACAGGCTGCAAGTCTGACTTGGTAGCAGATAATCCGCCATGATAAGCGTGGACTTTAAGAATTTTATTTTAACTCATTCTGGTGATATGTCCGCCCCGTCTTAATTAGAATTGCAAAAGAAAGGATTCAAAACAAGGGAATTTTACATTTAGAGAGAATAGATCGATATTCAAAATTCCATCAGTCAGGCTGTATCTGCACATGGTTCGATGGCATCGCTTGCGAAAGACATCGAGCCGATTGATATTTGATCGATAAAGGTACCAGAGATTCCCCTCCTTACAAGAAAGTTTAAATGGATACAGCTTCGTATATATACATATAAGTGTATATATATATATATATGTATGTGTGTGTGCGTGTGTTTGTATGTATATATATATATACAAATATATATATATATATAGATAGATAGATAGATATATATATATACATATATACATATATACTTATATATATATATATGTGTATATATGTATATATGTATATCTGTCTACTATATATGTATATATATTTACGATACAACTGTATACGCACACACACACACACACACATCTATATATATATATATATATATATATGTTGGAAAGTGAGAAGCGAGTTGAGGTGTCTTCCTACAGAGAACATACATGTCTAATGCACATCGCACAAGCTTATATATCCATATATATGCATATATTTATACATACACATATGTATATGTATCTATATATATATACATAAACATAAAATACACACACACATACACATGTGTATGTAAGTACAAGCTCACATGCTTATGCGCATGTACGTATACAATGAGTTGTAATCGAAAAACGAGACGGTGATAGATAGATAAATAGATAGATAGATAGATAGATAGATAGATAGATAGATAGATAGATAGATAGATAGATAGATAGATAGATAGATAGATAGATAGATAGATAGACAGAAAGAGAGAAGCAGAGAGGGAAGGAGAGAAAAAGAGAAAGAAAGAAAGAAAGAAAGAAAGAAAGAAAGAAAGAAAGAAAGAGAGAGAGAAAGAGAGAGAAGGGAGAACAGGAGATGCCCAGTGACTCTTATCGGAATGTGTACGGAAGCACATACGTGCATAGATTTGCCTTTCGTAAAGAAAGTAGGGAAAATTTCTGTTGCAAGACTTTCCTTTGAAGTGCTTCAAATTAACAATGTCATTTGACAATATGTCGCCTGTGCTGCTATGTCTAAGGAAGAATCCTCTATTTAATAACTAGTCTAATGGAATGGCTTTTCTGATTAGCTGGGCGGAAAAACGAAGAATTGGATTAATTATCTGCCTCGGAAATATACCTTCATTAATATATTCTCAGATAATCTTAGTCATATCTGTAACATATATAATCGAATTATATCAGAGAACGGTTGCTAACCAGCGATGCAGGGAAGTTCTTAGTGAGTATGTGCGTGTGCATATGTGTGTGTAGGTGTGTGTATGTAGGTATGTGTGTAAATTTATAAATCTGCATGTGCATACAGACACAC
>NC_043015.1:53808296-53813296 GCF_006345805.1 Octopus sinensis | reverse complement strand
AAGATGATTGGTAAGAGATTGCTTCCCAACCACACAGGTCCGGGTTCAGTCCCACTGCTTGGCATCTTAGGCAAGGGACTTCTACTATAGTTTCGGTCCGACCAAAGACTTGTAAGACTATTTGTTTGGTAGATGGAAACTGAAAGAAGCCTTTAGTATCTATCTATCTATCTATCTATCTATCTATCTATCTATCTATCTATCTATCTATCTATCTATCTATCTATCTACATACATATATTTATACACAGACAACACAGACACACATTACACATATATATACAGACAGACAGACAGACAGACAGACAGATATATATATAGATAGGTAGGTAAACAGATATATACATTTATGCGTGCATGCTTGTGTGTATCTTTGTCCATAACCATCGCATGACACCCGGTGCTGGTTTGTTTATTTTCCCGTAAGGTAGCGGGTCGGCAAACGACAGAATATATATCAGGCTCCACAACTAAGTACTGAAGTCCATTTGTTCGACTGAACGACTAAACCTGTCAAGGGAGGGTCCCGGCAAGGCTACTGGCCGGTGAGTGAAACAAATAAATGATGAAGACACAAATAGAAGCAGACGAGAACATTATATCACTCATAGCAACATCCGTGGTTTTAACTTTTTTCAAAAGTTTCTCCGAAAAACTTATAGTTCGACCAATTCCACGTTTGTATACACGTTGTAGATGTGTGTACATATTTTTATTTAATCCATTGTTTTTTCAATACGTATATAAATTAATAATTACGATGTAAAGCTATCCTTCGCTGATGAGGCCTGATATGACCGGAATATGCTCAAAGTTATCGTCATGCTTACCACAGATCACATTCGCTCCGTAGACGAATTTGAACGTCAGAGTTGTCACCCTTTACGGAGGCGAAAATTATCATTGACATTAATGATGTTTCTTTGGATTACCACTGAAATTTAGACTAAGAATTCTTAGTGATTCACTTTATGCAAGTACACCCCTAAGTATGTACGTAAAAAATAAATTGCACGAACCATTAAAACGAAAAAAAACAACCCACTACAGGATCACTCGCCATGTTAACAATATACAGCATAGAAAGATAGAAAATGAAGACGGATAATCTATCTATCTATCTATCTATCTATCTATCTATCTATCTATCTATCTATCTATCTATCTATCTATCTCTATCTATCTATCTATCTCTATGCTCTCTCTCTCTCTCTCTCTCTCTATATATATATCTTCTATCTATATATATATATATATATATATATATATATATATATATATCTTTCTGTGTGTGTGAGTGTAGGCGCAGGCTACCGGAAACCATGTGGTTGGAAATTTCCAGCTACATGGTTTCGGGTTCAGAGGAAAAAACATAAATAATACTAGGGGTCGATTTATTCAGCTAAAATTTCTTCAAGACTTCGCCTCACGATGGCCCCGCAGTGAAACGATTGAGACATACGAAAAGTAAAAGATAAATAAATAAAATAAATATATATATATATATATATATATATATATATATATATATAGGCGCAGGGGTGGCTGTGTGGTAAGTAGCTTGCAAACCACCACATGGTTCCGGGTTCAGTCCCACTGCGGGCATCTTGGGCAAGTGTCTTCTGCTATAGCCCCGGGCCGACCAATGCCTTGTGAGTGGATTTGGTAGACGGAAACTGAAAGAAGCCTGTCTATATATGTATATATATGTATGGTGTGTGTTAGTGGTCTGTGTTTTTTGTTCCCCTAGCATTGCTTGACAACCGATGCACTGTGTGTTTACGTCCCGTCACTTAGCGGTTTCGGCAAAAGAGACCGATAGTATAAGTACTGGGCTTACAAAAGAATGAGTCCCGGGGTCGAGTTTGCTCGACTAAAAGGCGGTGCTCCAGCATGGCCGCAGTCAAATGACTGAAACAAGTAAAAGAGTAAAAGAGAGAGAGTATATATATATATATATTATATATATTATATATATATATCTATATATATTGCGCCAGTACTCATTGTTTCTCATTTCATTCGACGTGTTTCAGACGTGAAAACAGAAAAATGAAAGAATAAGTATGTTTTCTTCCGTTGGCTTATCGGCACGCACACACACACACTCACACACATACACGCACACACACACACACATACACGCACACACACACACACACACCACAAACACACACACAAACACACACACAACTAGACAAAACACACAAACGCACACCCACGCGCACACACACCCACGCGCACACACACCCATGCACACACACGCGAACAAACGTATGACAAAATATATACGGCGTTCCCGTTCAAATTGCTACGTCTACCTAGAATGATAAAGACCGAGGCATGGCAATTTGGCGCATCATAATTACGTAGAATGTATGTCGAATTATATACGAGTGATTCTGCGAAAATATAATAATTACCATGTTTGTTAGTGTTTGTATACACGACTCCACTTGTGTGTGTGTATGTGTGTGTGATTGTTTGTGGGGTTGAAAATGCATAGAATTTAGTATACATGTTGTGTGTGCATGGGTGTGTGTTTTGTGTAGGTGTGTGTGTGTGTAAGTGCGTGAGTGTTTGCCTGTGTGTGAGTCTGTGTGTACATGTGTGTGTGTGTGTAGTGATTAGTGTTGGTCGGTAGGGATGATATGGTATTCCTATATGGAAAATATAGCCGTGGAATGTATACTGTTAATTGAGAGCTAGAACAGCATTAACAGCCGCATCAACACACGCACACACACAAACACACACACACACACACACACACAAACACACAGTACACTAGAAAAACAAGAAACAAAGACAAAATACATAGAAAAGAAATGGCAATGTATATATACATATATATATACATTTATATATATATATATGTATGTAAGTATGCATATATTTATGTTTTTATGTATGTATATATATATTTATGTATGTAGGTATTTATATATGTATATATATTGTATATCAATCCATCTCTCTATCTCTCTATCTACCTATCCATCTATGTGTGTGTTTGTTTCCATGTATCTATTTGTGAAAATAATATGTACGAAAATCATTCACTAATTATATCTGAATAAGAGAAAAAGAATATAAAGAAAAAAAAACAGGAAATGGCCAAAAGTCAGTACATTATACACATGCATACATACATACATACATACATTCATTTATACATACATACATTCATACATACATACATACATACATACATACATACATACATACATACATACACACACACATACATACATACATACATATATGTGTGTGTGTGTGTGTGTGTACCTACATACATATATATATATATATCTTTTATATATAAATACATAAAATAACATACTGATGCGACAACAAAATATGTACGTATTTATTGACAAAGACACACACCACACACACGCGCACGCAATATATATATATATTGCATGTCGTGCGCGTGTGTGTGTGTGTGTTAATCAGTAATCAGACTTTTGTATTAGATATATCAATAATTTGTGATTATCTGTTATCAAGGGAGACGGCTAATAACTAACAATACGACACTGGCGACGGTCAAGGGGGCGGCAGCGGCAGTGGTGGTGGTGATGACGGCCATTGTGGCTTTGTGTTGGTGATGGTGATGTCACACACGCGCTGTTTCTTTTTTTAATAAGATAAATTATCCGCACACCGATGTCTCCAGCGTTATTTGCTTGTCGTGTCCTTGCTTGTCAATCATGATATCTTTGCCAGTTTGCGTTACGCGTTTTATTGCGGTATGCTTGTAGATAGTGTATCATGTCTTCCCTTAATGGATTTATTTTTTATGGAAATAATTTCATTTTTTGACAACTTTTTTTATAGGGAATTTTTGACGGCGGGTTTTTAGATAAATTTTGTGCATTTTTTATATAAGCATAACTTAGGTAACTTACATCTGTTTCGGCCAAAGATTGGCTCAGGCCATGTGTAACTTAATAGTACCACATTACTACGGCACTGTATTGGTTACGACGACGAGTGTTCCAGTTGATTCAATAAACGGAACAGCCTGCTCGTGAAATTAACGTGCAAGTGGCGAGCACACCACAGACACGTGTACCCTTAACATAGTTCTCAGGGACATTCAGCGTGACACAGCGTGACACAGAGTCGTATTCGAAACCAAAAATGTTTCCAGCCGATAAGCTAGACAGGACAGGGGTAGTCGTCTGATGTTAGTGTCTAGTATGTGACAGTTATGTAGATGTGTGAACTTTAACTATATATGTTGACGTGCTTGTGTGTGTGTATAATCTCAGGAAGATTCAGCGTGACACAGAGTCTGGCACAGAGCGGGGCTTTTTGGAACGTAACACACGCGATAGTCGAGGGATTATTGTATTTTGAGATTATCTATGGATTTAGGACCTTGTAGACAACAGCTGCTTCGAATGTTGGCACAAGATCAGCAACTTCGAGGAAGGGGGCGACCTGGCCGAGGCGGTAACGCACCAGGTAAAATGCTTAACAACATTTCGTCTGTCTTTACATTCTGAGTTCAAATTCCGCTGAGGTCGACTTTGCCTTACGTCCTTTCGGAGTCGATAAATTAAGTTTCAGTTGCATACTGGGGTCGAAGTAATCTACTTACACCATGAAATTTCAGACCGTGTGCTAAGAGGAGTGGGGGGAACCCTGTCTGACCCGGCTGTGATGGGAACTAGAGCCCTTCCCATTTACCTGCATGCAGCTCTCGATACTGTTATAGAGTCGTTGCAACATGGTCGGGATGTTGAAAAAAACATGATCCGGTGGCTTATTTGCATCATCAACCATGTATGAGTATTAGAGCGGCACCCAAATGACCACATCCTGGGCATCATCCTCGCTTTCTGGAAACAAAAGGGCGACAAACTCGTCTGCTGTAAGCACAGGGACATTACACTTTTCTCCATCCCGGACCAGATCTTCATTAGGATCCTACTATGACGTACTCTTTCTGCAATAAGAAGCAGATACCGCCCACAAAAAACCGACTT
>NC_043015.1:53798296-53803296 GCF_006345805.1 Octopus sinensis | reverse complement strand
TCGTTTCAAAATTTCCGGCAGAGTGAACCGTGGTATGGTGCTGTTTTTCTCATAGACGGTGTCCAACTCACGCTACTATAATGTGTAGTCAAAATCAATATCAAACAATGTGCATGCGCGAAATTGAAACTATAAACTAGCGACAATTTACCCATCGCATACTATATATATATATAATATATATACGTACATACGTACATACATACATACATATATAATATATATACATACATACATACATACATACATACATACATACATACATACGTGCATACATACATTCATACATACACACACACATACACATACACACACGAACATATATGATGATGTTTGTTTTTGTCTCACATTCTCCCACTTTCAATTTCTTTCTCTCTCTCTTTCTCTCTCTCTCTCTCTCTCCATATATATATATATATTTATATTTATCTGTAAATTAATATGTTGCCATTATTCAATAGCCAAGATAAAACTCTGAGTTTCGGATGCCGAAGTAGAAATCCAAAACACCATCTCTTCGGATATTTGGCCATGGTCGGCATCCGAAACTCAGAGTTTTATCTTGGCTATTGAATAATGGCAACATATTAATTTACAGATAAATTTCCTCTATTTACATAATATGAGGTCTCTTTCTTTCTTTTGTTATCTTACGTTTTTAACAATATATTATATATATATATATATATATATATATATATATATAGAGATAGATAGATAGATAGATAGATAGATAGATAGATAGATAGATAGATAGATAGATAGATAGATAGATAGATAGATAGACACAAACACATTATCCATTTCTTGAATAGGGGTCTCAGCCAGAGTCCACATTACCCCATTGAGGTCCACATAACATTTTGTTATTAAAAAGTATCACCTATAAATTGGTTATATTCCTTTAACACATAAACTATATTAACCATTTTCTAGTACATAATTCCTAGTAGTAGTTAATTCCAAATTTATTATAGGATTTCTTTAACATCGAATGGCTAGTCCAGCAGTGCAAAAGAGGAATAGAGTTGTCCATAGGTAAAACTAGTTGAGGAACGCTACTCCAGAAGAACGGGAAGTGGAGCAGTGCCTTCGTAGTCCTTTTAGACTTAAACTGTTAATGATATAATATTTTATCTCTTGTATCTTTTTAAGTCAACATCACGAAGATATGTTCTTGAATATTTCGAATATATATTTGTAAATACACGGTATCCTTGCCACATTCGACCCATAAACAAAGTGGTGATAGTGTAGGTATCATTACATGGCGCCAGCCCTAAAAACATTGTAAAATTTTATGTCGATCGAGAATATGGCAGACGACACGCGTTGAAATCTTCCAGCAGTTACACCGAGCTGGAGATCTAATGATTAAGCGTCGAAATTGTGTCTCGTCGATGAAACGGTGATAGCATATGTTTCATCACATGACTGCCCAATAGGTTTTATCAAATTTTAAGTCGATTGCGGATATGGCAGACGACACGCGTTCCAAACGTCCCGCAGTTGAATCGAACTGGGGGCCGAATGATTAAGTGTCGAATTGTGAGTGTCGGATCGAGAAAATGCTGATGGCATAGGTTTCAACACATAGCTGCTCAACAAGTTTTATCAAATTTTAAGTCGACCGCGGATATGGCTGACGAAATGCGTTCAAAATTTACTGAGGGTCTAATGATTTCGTTTACCCATGCGTCACTCTTTATCCAGGCAGATACTGCACGAGCACTCACTTACAATCCGGATTCAAGCTAACAGCCAGGATTATTTATTGTGAGTAATCCCACTGTAATTAATCCGATGTGTAAATCTTGGCTTCGCTTCGCTGGATTATGAATATTTTACTGAGTGCATATCCAAAACAATTACATTGAATATAGAGGGTAAGACATGAATTATTTTTTTTTTATTTCTAACAACAATTATACATTATATTTGGTTTAAATTTGTTGTAGAAACATGCATCGCGCAAATTTAAAACGAATATGCTGCATAATTGACTATAGAAATAAAAATCATGTATGTATATATATGTATGCATATATATGTCTATGTATATATATATATATATATACTAGCAGTATCGCCCGGCGTTGCTCGGGTTTGTAAGGGAAATAACTATATAAGCATTTTTAGAGAGTTATAGCCAAAAAATAGCAAAAATTGCATTAAAATGGAAAAAATATGATGGTAAATTTTTTTTTAAATCGTTGACTCATCGTAGACATTTTTAGAGAGTTACTTCCCTTATATAATAGCGAAAAAATGCATTAAAATGGGAAAAAAACGATGGTAAATTTTTTTTTAAATCGTTGACTCATCGTAGACATTTTTAGAGAGTTACTTCCCTTATATATAGCGAAAAAATGCATTAAAATGGGAAAAAAACGATGGTAATTTTTTTTTAAATCGTAGACTCATGTAGACGCTTTCTTAGCCATTTCTGTTTTGGTGTCTTCAAGCCATGAAGTCGTTGTTCTAAAAGAACACTGGTCTCCTTGACAACGCATTACGACGTTGATTTCCTTACACTCCCTTCCCCACAGGTGCAGTGTGAGCGTGGACGCCAACTCCGCCGCCATCGACACACGAAAAATTATGCATTAAAATGGAATAAAAAATGATGTTAAATTATTTTTAAAATGTAGACTCATCGTAGACGCGCGCTAATATTCAGACGGGCTCGATATGAATCACGACTATAAGTTACCCGAATTTGGTTAAACTGCACCGCAAAATGTGGGAGTAGTTAGGAATCTAAATCGAAGGGGACAGACACTCACACAACTACAGTTTTATATATATAGATATACATAGCGCAGTAGTGGTGAGATGTGACAGCAAAGAAAAGCATACATTCACTCTCTGCATGCAATTAGACTCGGAAAGTTCGTGAGGAACCCATTGACCCAATTTGCTGACTTTTCCGATAGCACACAGGTCTCTCTCAATGAATGGTTGAATGACCAAATCCAAGCTTATCTGCTAGTTCCTCAACAGTTACGATGAGATTTTGTTCCACCAGGGTTTTCAGGATGTCCTTGTCGAGTTCTACAGATCTTTCAGGATGAGGCTCGTCTTCTAGGCTGTAATTTATAGCTCGGGATTTCTGGAACCACCATTGACACTGCCTTATGTATGTTTACTTTATTACTAACACAAGCCACTACGGTTATTTAATGTAAAGTCTTCCTCAAATCACTCTCTCTCTCGCTATTTACTCTCTTCCAAGAACATTTTCACTCACTCTTAGCTCTTAGCTTCCCATACATTTTACTCATGTATCTATCAGCGTCATAGACAGAATACGTTCAGTTTAGTCTTCCTCAAATCACTCTGTCGCTATTTACTTTCATTTATTCGTTGCACACTGTGTGTGTGCGTTTGCGTGTGGTGTAAACCAGACTAAGAAAAGCATTTGACACACACACCAGAATGTGAGTTTTCTGTAAATTTTGCTTAATTGGAGTTTAAATTTTAAAAACTGGACCTGGCATGACGCGATGCATTGTACTCTTAAAAATGCTAGGTAAATTGTAATTGAAGAAATCCTATATTGTAGATTTGTATAACTCCCAAAGGGAGGCAGATAAAATCTGCCTTTTATAATAAGAGGTATGTGTGTGCATCTAGGAGTATGTGCGTGCGCGCAAGTCTGTATGTGTGTGTGTAATAATAGCACGTGTAAGTGTGTATGTGCGTGCGTGTGTATGTGTGTGCTTGTGTGCATATATGTTGTGTGTATAATTTGTGTGTAGTGTGGGCATGCACCTGTGTGTGTGTGCATGTGTGTATATGTGTATGTGTGTATGCGCGTGTGCGTGTGCGTCAAGTTGTGTGTGGGGTTAGGTGTGTGGAGTATATGTGCGTTCCTCTCTCTGTGTGCGTGCATGTGCGTGCGTGCGTGTGCGTGTATGTGCGTGTGTGTATATGCCATGTATGTGTAATTGTCTGCGTGTATGAGTTTGAGTGTGTGGGAGGTATGTATGCGTTCATATGCGTGTGTGGGTGTGTTTGTGTATGCGTGTGTATATTTGTGTGTGAACGAGGGGTTGTATGTGGAGGTATATGTGGATTTTTGTGCGTGTGTGTGTGTATGTTTTGTAATTGTGTGTACATGTGCGTGTATGTGTGTGCATGATGTGTGTTTATGCGTGTGAGTGTGTGCGTGTATGTGCGTGTGTGTATATGCCCATGAATGTGTAATTGCATGCGTGTATGAGTTTGAGTGTGTGGGAGGTATGTATGCGTTCATATGCGTGTGTGGGTGTGTTTGTGTATGCGTGTGTATATTTGTGTGTGAACGAGGGGTTGTATGTGGAGGTATATGTGGATTTTGTGCGTGTGTGTGTGTATGTTTTGTAATTGTGTGTACATGTGCGTGTATGTGTGTGCATGATGTGTGTTTATGCGTGTGAGTGTGTGCGTGTGTGTGTGTATGTTTTGTAATTGTGTGTACATGTGCGTGTATGTGTGTGCATGATGTGTGTTTATGCGTGTGAGTGTGTGCGTGTGTGTGCGTGTGTGTGTGTGTGTGCGTATGCGCGCTTGTCTGTGTTACTGTGAGTGTGCGTGCGTATACATACATACATGGATGCACTACAGTCTCTCCTTACTTTCTCTCAAATCTGTCATATTCGAAATTCATCAAATAATCAAACCGTCCCAGCACCTCCACCACCGACGCCGCCGACACAACAGCCACCACCGACACCACCACCACAGCCATCACCACCACCATCACCACCATTATCAGGACCATCGTCATCTCTTTCCCTTCACACTTTTGTTTTTTGTTTTTGTTTTTCTTTTTTTTCTTTTTTTTTGTTTTGCTTGTTTCTCTTGGTCCGAATCGTTTTCGAATTTATCATCTGACAAATCACTAGCAAAACAACTATCATCATCATCATCATCATCATCATCATCAACAGCAGCAGCAGCAGAAGCAGCATCCTCATCATCGTCACCGTCGTCCTTGTGGACGTCACTGTCGTTGT
>NC_043015.1:53785796-53788296 GCF_006345805.1 Octopus sinensis | reverse complement strand
CAGAACTAAGACATTTGAAATTATCCCTAATGTAATCGGTAAAACTAAACACGTGTCTGTTTTTGTACGGAAAGCTAATGGTTAGTTTTACAAATTACATTACCTGGAGAACGATCGCACTGACGAATCTACGGACAATTGGATTATATAAGTAATTCATTTGTTAATTGATGAAACCGCCGGTCTGTGAGTAATTCTGATTTTTTATATAATTTTCATCTGTCTTGCCCGCCTAATTGTTCTGGTGTTCGCTGAATTTTTCTCTAGAGAACATTCTTTGTAGTTTGATCGTTGATAATCTATTTCTAGCATATGGCCGACTACCTAGCGGTCTTGCCCTTTGAATATACACATGTATTAGAATTTTCTCTGATTTTTCAGATTTTTGTATGCTAGGCTACTGGTTTTAAATTGATATTAATTAAATTAATATTAAATTTATCTCCCTCATTATATATATATATATACACGGGGTTTCTGCCCTTGGCATGTAGCTTCAACCGTGTTTTCTGACGCGAATTTGCTACCCAGGTATCGATTAACCGAATTATCCATACTAGGATAATTCATTCACCTACTTAAATATATATATATATATATATATATATGTATATATATATATTTATATACGTATATATACGTACAGACATTTCCTGGTTATATACATCCCATATTTGCTCACACGGACCTCGAATACTTCCCATTTCAACTTTCACACAGAACTGCCTGCCAACCTGGTCCCTACCATATGAGTCGGTTGATGTTGTCTTTCACACCTCTATATTTTTCTTTCGTTTCCTTACGATGAATATCTAGCGTTCGAAACGTCAAGATTCACACGCTAGCATTTTAAAACGTGTCCGTATTGTTTGCTTTCATTTTTTGCTCATTGATTACATTAATCACACACATATTCACACATACACTCACACACACACACACGCACACCCATACACACACATGGGCTCAAACGTCACTTTATTTGCATTTGGGTTCAGTCGCTGTACATGGCATCGACCCATTCGCTTGGAGTTAATTTGATAGACTGCATCTATGTGGAAGACTATCATGCGGTGGTAAGTTTGATTCCCGAACCGGGCTGTGCGTTGTTTTCTTGAGCAAGACACTTTATTTCACGTTGCTCCACTTCACTCAGCTGTAGGAGTGTGTTGCGACGCCATTAGTGCCAAGCTTTATCAGCCTTTGTCTTTCGCTTGGAGAGGAGAGTATGCACAGGCAATTCATGGTCTTCCATAAACAAATTGGTCTGGACCTGAGCCTCAGCGGGAAATTTCTAGGAGCCATCCCTTGGCCATTCATGACCGAAGAGGTTCTTTACCCTTTATACATGTATATGTGTGCGCGCGTGTATGTAAATGTATATATGTATATGTATATATATATATGTGTGTGTGTGTGTGTGTGTGTGTGTGTGGTGTGTGTATGTATGTATGTATATGTCTGTGCGCGCGTGTGTGTAAATGTATATATATATATATATGTGTGTATATATATATATATGTGTGTGTGTGTGTGTGTGTGTGTGTGTATGTATGCATATATGTATGTATATGTGTGTGTGCTTCTGTTTGTGTTCGAGTAAGATAGCTTTTCAACATAAGAGACCAAAAATGAGACCGAAACCGATAGACGTTTCTTTTTTTAAAAAAAGGAAGCCTCGGGCTCGAATGGTCCGTCAAAAAACCCTTCAAAGCGGTTCCCCAGCATGGCCATACTCTGTATGTTATAACAGTACCCGGCGTTGTGTTGCGTGTTGAAGTCGAGATATTCTGTGCTTCTGAGTTACTGTAGCAGAACGATAAATGAATACATAGCATTTATGCCACAACACGATATTGTTTGCGCTGTAGTAGACGTGTGGTGTGACTTAGAGCAATGTGGATACATTCAGGGAAACGGTCTGCCATTATTTTTTGTCCGTATAGGTAGTTTGTATCAATCGTTGTCAGTTTATGCCTCAAAACACAGAGTTTTTCTTTTTCAATATTCCTAACAATACTTTAGAACTTGCAAAGCTAATGTACAATTGTATGGATTCTGGCACCATTTCTTCGCCTTGTATGTTCCATAGAATATATGATATACGATGTGATATCGAATGACAAACAGACACACACACACACATACACACACACATACACACACACACACGCACCTTTACACTTATATACATAAATACATGCCTACATACATATATAGATATATTCATATACAAATACATATCTACATCTATCAAATCCATCTACCGATTATAGCTATTCATCTGTTTATCTATATATCACTCTATCTATATATCTGTCGGTCTGTCTGTCTGTCCACTCGTCCGTCCCTCCGCTCCCCCTTCCTTCTATCTATCTATCTATCTATCTATCTATCTATCTATCTATCTATCTATCTATCTATCTATCTATCTATCTATCTACCTACCTATCTATGTCACCCTTTCACTGAATATGCTTTACAAATGTTCTTAGATTTG
>NC_043015.1:53755796-53780796 GCF_006345805.1 Octopus sinensis | reverse complement strand
ATATATATATATATATACATTTAAGGTGATTTTAGAGTCAGGGTTTTGACTGCTATTTCGGCATGGTGGTGTCTCTCAGATACTCTTATTTATAGTTGTAAACAAGTATTACCTTTGTATGGTATTTATTCCCATGCTGACCTCTTGATAATATCGATATTTAATATCGATATTATCCTTATTTATAACTATATATATATATATATATATATATATATATATATATATAGGAGATAAATAAAAATATATGCATACATACAAACATATATGTACGTACCTACATCTACATGTATATATACATGCATATATAAATATTATACGGAAGTACAGGACATCACAATAAGACGTAGAAACAGAAAAAGCCAAAAACAAAAAACAAGAAAACGGAAAACGAAAACCAAATACAGGACAGGTTACACAAGGACAAAACCCCCGTCATCAGCTGTCGCTAGAGGAGTCAGGCATGTTTCGAAGGCATAACAGAACACTAATCCAATAGGCCTTCCTGCGAGAGAATTAAAATAAAATTTCAAGCAGCGGGGCACAATGAGTACGAACACAAACAAGACGTAACATAAGACTGCAAAATTAAAATACATGTACAAAAACAAACACAAGAGGACGAACCAAAAAGCCTTTTTTCTGGCATACCAACAATAAAACTGCAAAAATAAAAATACATGTACAAAAAGTACAATTAGTTACAAAACGAGAAAATAACAAGAATACTATACAGGAAATTAACCACACAAGGGGACGAACGAAGAAGCCTTTTTGCTGCAAGGACGAAAGTGTAGTAGCAGCGCGTGGAGGCAGTCTTTTCAATAGTGGTAACCACGTGTAAAGGAATTTTGTTTTATAGGCAAGGAAGAGGGAAGGAGGAGGGGACACCGCGGCGAAAGGAAGAGAGAGGAGGAGGGGGAGGGAAAAAGATTGAAGAGGTTAAAGCAAAGGGAGAGAGTACCGCATCTTCAATATAATAATATTAATATAAAAAAAGGGGACCAAGAAGTGGATCGAAACGACGAATCGGAACGAACCTGATGCGGGGCGCTGTCAGACAATAAGGAGATAAATAAAAATATATGCATACATACAAACATATATGTACGTACCTACATCTACATGTATATATACATGCATATATATAATTATACGGAAGTACAGGACATCACAATAAGACTGGAAACAGAAAAAGCCAAAAACAAAAAACAAGAAAACGGAAAACGAAAACCAAATACAGGACAGGTTACACAAGGACAAAACCCCCGTCATCAGCTGTCGCTAGAGGAGTCAGGCATGTTCGAAGGCATAACAGAACACTAATCCATAGGCCTTCCTGCGAGAGAATTAAAATAAAATTCAAGCAGCGGGGCACAATGAGTACGAACACAAACAACGTAACAATAAGACTGCAAAATTAAAATACATGTACAAAAACAAACACAAGAGGACGAACCAAAAAGCCTTTTTTCTGGCATAGACAAACAATAAAACTGCAAAAATAAAATCATGTACAAAAAGTACAATTAGTTACAAAACGAGAAAATACAAGAATACTATACAGAAATTAACCACACAAGGGGACGAACGAAGAAGCCTTTTTGCTGGCAAGGACGAAAGTGTAGTAGCAGCGCGTGGAGGCAGTCTTTTCAATAGTGGTAACCACGTGTAAAGGAATTTTGTTTTATAGGCAAGAAGAGGGAAGGAGGAGGGGGACACGCGGCGAAGAGAGAGGAGGAGGGGGAGGGAGAAAGATTGAAGAGTTAAAGCAAAGGGAGAGAGTACCGCATCTTCAATATAATAATATTAATATAAAAAAAGGGGACCAAGAAGTGGATCGAAACGACGAATCGGAACGACCTGATGCGGGGCGCTGTCAGACAATAAGGAGATAAATAAAAATATATGCATACATACAAAATATATGTACGTACCTACATCTACATGTATATATACATGCATATATAAATAATTATACGGAAGTACAGGACATCACAATAAGACGTAGACCAGAAAAAGCCAAAAAACAAAAAACAAGAAAACGGAAAACGAAAACCAAATACAGGACAGGTTACACAAGGACAAAACCCCCGTCATCAGCTGTCGCTAGAGGAGTCAGGCATGTTTCGAAGGCATAACAGAACACTAATCCAATAGGCCTTCCTGCGAGAGAATTAAAATAAAATTTCAAGCAGCGGGGCACAATGAGTACGAACACAAACAAGACGTAACAATAAGACTGCAAAATTAAAATACATGTACAAAAACAAACACAAGAGGACGAACCAAAAAGCCTTTTTTCTGGCATAGACAACAATAAAACTGCAAAAATATAATACATGTACAAAAAGTACAATTAGTTACAAAACGAGAAAAAACAAGATACTATACAGGAAATTAACCACACAAGGGGACGAACGAAGAAGCCTTTTTGCTGGCAAGGACGAAAGTGTAGTAGCACGCGTGGAGGCAGTCTTTTCAATAGTGGTAACCCGTGTAAAGGAATTTTGTTTTATAGGCAAGGAAGAGGGAAGGAGGAGGGGGACACGCGCGAAGAGAGGAGGAGGGGGAGGGAGAAGAATTGAAGAGGTTAAGCAAAGGGAGAGAGTACCGCATCTTCAATATAATAATATTAATATAAAAAAAGGGGACCAAGAAGTGGATCGAAACGACGAATCGGAACGAACCTGATGCGGGGCGCTGTCAGACAATAAGGAGATAAATAAAAATATATGCATACATACAAACATATATGTACGTACCTACATCTACATGTATATATACATGCATATATAATAATTATACGGAAGTACAGGACATCACAATAAGACGTAGAAACAGAAAAAGCAAAAAACAAAAAACAAGAAAAGGAAAAACGAAAACCAAATACAGGACAGGTTACACAAGACAAAACCCCCGTCATCAGCTGTCGCTAGAGGAGTCAGGCATGTTTCGAAGGCATAACAGAACACTAATCCAATAGGCCTTATATATATATATACATATATATATATATATATATATATGTATGTATATATATATATATATATGTACATATATGCATGTCTAATATGTTTATATATATGCTTGTCTATAACTACACATTCATCTACATTTATGTATATACATATATTTTATACACATATATCTACATATATATGTCAATGTATATATATATATATATATATATATGTATATATACATGCAGATGTATATATATATATAATACCAACATTTCAATGCATGTCTATATGTGTGTATGTATGCGTGTGTGTATGTGTGCATGTGCATGAGAGAGGGACAGTGAGTGAGTGCGTTTGTATGTACAAACTCACACACACATAAAAGAATCTGAAATAAAGTGTTGCTTCTTTCTTCAAATTCAAGAGATAATGAGATAGAACCGAGTTTGACATTGGTCGAGTCGGAATTCCTAGATATTTATGTGAATCATTTCGATGAAGAATACATTTTAGTTTCTTTCCTCTCTCTTTAAAGAATATAATGTAAAAAAGGATTATAACAAAAAGTACCGAACCACACCAACAAAAACGTATCATTTACAAGAAAATTTACTTTGCTTCAAATTGCAGTGATCCCCACTCTACTCCATCCAAGAAACTTCACACAATAATGTCATATTCTCGTTTTTCTATTGAATTTCCATCGCAAAATATGGCGCCCGTAATATTCTCTTGCATTGAACATGTACAGAATTCGGATTTGGATGGATACCAATGGTATTCTTCCAGAGGAGAAAGAGACGAAGTGTCTTTGTGGCAAAGTAACCTTGTCAAAAGGGAAGATAATAATTGCTAATCCAAATACAAAATTTACTTGCCAAGAAATAATCCCTCCATACAGAAGTCTCTAAACCTCGTTGTGTAGACTGACCTTGTAGAAATAAGGTTTGCGTTTATCCTCTAATTCTGGATGTGTCCATGAATACAGTCAGATGTTTTATTTCTGTGTTTTACATCGGCTTTACTTTCTGCCATTATAAGAATCGCTTCCACACTGGGAAACAAACTTGCAATTTCAGAACCAAATTATTCATAAATTTTGCCCATGATTTGCTGCTAGTTCTCTCCATCCCACTCTCGCTCTCTCCCTTACTTCCTCCTTCTCTCTCACTCTCTCTCTCACTCTCTTTCCTCTCGCTCTCTATCTCTCTTTTTGTCTGCCTTCCCTACATGTGTCAGCGATCGTAGGCCTTCATGCCAAAGCCTGAAGGTTAATTGGTTTTTTCTGGAGAAATAATCGAAGATTCGAGACAGCGTGTAAGTTACTTGGAATGATAGAAATAGGAACCAAATCTCCATGGAGCCACATTCTGCTGTCATATATAATGAAAAAAAAACGTTGAATAATGTAACACCACGTACCCCAAAATGCTAGTGACCTCTCCACCATCTCACTGGCACAATCATTTCTCTGTTTGATGCTGGCTGGTCGCAGAAGTGGCTTCATTCTTGCTGCCATAGTAACCAAGTCTGTGGAGATACCTGACAGCTGTTCTGGGAATGACATCAACTTGTTCTACTATGTCAGAGGTCTTGCAATGAGGATTATGCTCCACACTTCTCTTAATAAAGAGAAGGGTCCTATCAAAGGGTGCTGGTTGATCTGGGAAAGGTGATGTGGACTTCTTCCCCTCTCTGGTGAATTGCACACCCATTTTATTAACTGTTAAAAGCGGGATTCCCATATGTATTTATGTTTCTCTTCTGTGTGTATTCTACTGACGAGGCAAAGCATTCCTAAATGCAAAGCCAGAAATGCGGGATCTAGAATTATCCAGTAATTTTTTACTAGTTTCATCTTGTCTCTATTTTCTCTCCGTGTTGATATATGGACAATTAAGGTGGTTTTAGGGTTAGATCATGACTGCTATTTTCAGCATGGTGGTATCTCGCAGATACCCTAATTTATGATTTTAATAATTATTACTTTTGAAGGTCATTTTTTTCCCTTTTCCGTACTTACCACTTGATAAAATCGTTATTTTATTTTTAAATTAACGATCTTATCCTTATTTATATAAATATATATATACAGACATACATACATGAACATATATCTATTCATATACTCGTTTATATATATATATATATATATATATATATATATATATTCATACATACAAACATGCATTAATATATATATGCATACATATACATCTATTTATATTCTCGTATATACATATATGTGTATATATATACATATCTATATAAATATATGCATATATATGTATATATGTATAAATATATTTATATAAGTATAGATATATATATACACATATATGTATAAACATATATATATATGTGTGTGTGTGTATACATACACATATATATATACACATATATGTATAAACATATATATATATGTGTGTGTGTGTGTATACATACACTGAAAAAATATGTAACTACACACAAATATACATTATTTTCTTTCAATAGCAATAGTATGTGCCCATAAGTTACTTATTCCAAGTGAATGCATTGTCCCCATCACCCGCGCATTACATGTCCTCAATACATTTTGCATTTAAGCTTTCTAGACCACACATTATTAAAATACTAAATATTAATGACGAGGAGAGTGAAGAACGACACTGAGAGCAATGGCGGCCAAACTGAGAAATGTGTAGAGATTGTACGGCTGCGTTCAGCTTGAAGAGAAAATAGAATTATGTAAAATTAATAAAGCATACGTATGATTTTGGTTCTCCGGCTTATGAGAGATTATAAGGAAATCCCTCTGAGGTTTTAGCTGATATTCCTAATTAAAAGTATGTCACCTCTAACTGTATTTGTGTGTGTGTGTGCATGTTCGTGTGTATGTACGTATCTATGAGTGTATTTATGAATGCATAGACGTACGTATGGTCCAAATCAGATATGCAATCTATGTGGGTGTCTTTCCAAAACATTGCCTGGTTTAAAAAGCTACAGCAGATGCCATGATGGTTGTAAGGTGTGGATACAGGTGCTCAAACTCTGCATAAGAAGTAGACAACGACTAACCATCAGTATTGCTAGAAATAAGAGTCAAAACAACTGTTCTCTTCAAAGAGCATTATCAACTGACTGACAAGGGCGATAACCTTCCTACAGCAAGTAGAGGCAGAGATTCCGGAGCGAATTAATCCTTGTCGTAGATGCTACTTCATTGCCTCGGATTAATACAACAGTAGCTGATTCGGTGAAATGGTAAAGTGAAAATTATGTATACGTATGTGTGTGTGTGTGTGTTCGTGTGTGTGTATTTGGTGAGTGTAAATATATATATATATATACACACTCATATAAAGACACACATACACAAATATGTATGTGTATATACATGTATATATATATATATATATATATATATATATATATATATATATATATATATATACAGATATATATATATATGCGCGTAGACATACATGCCTGTCAGTTATTTGAAGATAGATATGTCCAGGTAACATACGAAACAGATATAACCTCACATGTTTTTAAATTTTTATGTGTGTGTTTTCATTTATTAAATAATTATTAAGTTTGCATAATAATGGCCTTAGTATCATCATCATCATCGTCATCATCATCATCATCATCATCATCATCATCATCATTATCATCATCATCATCACCGTCATTATCATCATTGCTGTTGTTGCTATTATTATTCGTACTCGAAATATGCGTGTCTTGTTGGTAAGTTTTGCGTTTTAATCTGTGTCTCCAGAAGTTGTTAATTGTTTCTTTTGTTACAAAACGCTTGTTAAAACAACATCCATTGCATAGGTTTGGTGTGTTTGTTCGCTTGAGCCTTAACGCTGCGACTTCTCCAGCGTTTCCTCAACGGTGAGCAGGTTTGGTCGCCGTTTCTCAGACAGGTTTTCCTGCAGCTCGTCTCACTGAGGGAGCTAGAAGTCTGGATCAAGCGTAGACCGAAAAAAATGCTTGGCACCTAGAGTGTCAGAAAGCGGTAGCAGTTCCACATTGAGGTTCTGTAGGGTAGTAATGGCGGGCAACAGCAATGACGTCATTGTAGAATGTCTAGGCGTCGAGAGAGATCAATTCGTTGATCTTTTCCGGAAGACATTCAAGCCGAGGCCTATGGATAATTTCCAGAAATCCCTGGCTTGGTAGTGCAACCAGAGGGTCTCTGCTGGTTCGATACATGCTCTACAGACACGAAAGTGGTGTCCGAGATGTGCGCATGTTGATGAAATCGTTCTACATGCTTTCACCCAATGTCTGAGCGTTGCTGACATGTGAAGCCTTGTCGAATAGCTGTTGTCATATTCGGTTAGCGACCAAGTCCATCGTGAAGATCGCCTGCTAGCTTTTGCCCTGGAAGGGCAGGCAGTTTTCCTCTCTGTCTTTAGGTTGTGGCGAAGGAGGAAGTGTAGTAGATGAGTTTGACAGGTCTAAAGACAGATACCTTCCTGTTCTGTTAAGAGCACCTCGACTTTTTCAAAAAACAACTCGAAGAGGAAAGTGAGGGTGGAGAGGGAAGGTCTTCCTCGTTCTAATTTTGTTGAAAGGTGTGTGAATGCACCGAGGATGGCCCGTGTGAATGGGCCTAAATTTGGGGGGAAATGGAGAAGAGATGAGTTCCACACCAAGATGCTCTTGGCGTTCAAGATATCCACGATGAGTGAGGTTCTTTGGTTGCTCCTGAGAGAATTTTCCCATTTATTTATTGTTCAAACTGTTATTGTAAATCGTTGTTATTTCTGACTCTTAAGGCGGTGAGATGTCAGAATTGTTAAGCACGCTGGGCAAAGATGCTTCGCAACATTTTGTTCGTTCTTACGTTCTGAGTTCAAATTCCGACGAGCTCGACTTTGCCTTTTGTCGTTTTGGGTTGACGACAAAGAACCGGTTACGCACTGAGTTAATATAATCGACTATCTCCTTCTCTCCCCCCAAAATTTCAGGCCTTGTGCATATAGCAGAAAGGATTATTTCTTCCTCTATACACGAACTGTATGTAGACTCTCACTGTCCTTATTGTTGTATCTTCTTTTATTTTTGTTTGCAGCCCTTGTGGCCAATAAAAGAAGGACTACTACTACTACACTACTACTACTACTACTACTACTACTACTACTACTACTACTTCTACTACTACTACTTATCATTATTATTATTATTATTATTTTATTATTATCATCATCATCATCATCATCGTCATCGTCATCATCATCATCATCATCATCATCATCATCATTATTATTATTAGTATTATTATTATTATTATTATTATTATTATTATTATTATTATTATTATCATTGTTATTATTAATGCAGTGGATAATAATGCTGTATGTTTTTACTGTCTATTTTGCTCCTGTACTAATGGAGGTTTCTTTTCTTTTTTCTCTTTTCCGCTTTTCCCATTTTCGTTTTCTCTTCTTCATGACGTCTATACGCGTTGGCGATATCAATGATTACTAGGAAAAGCCGTGGTGGTTTCATTTCTGTTAGTTTGTCGGGTCCTATATTAATACATACAGACTGAAATTACATATTAATGATGTAAATATTGGGTCTGGAGCCTTATGTGAAATGAAGTATGTACATTTAGTCTTGTTTTATTCGGTATTTTTGCTGTTTTTCCTAATTTTTTTTCTTTTCCGAAGTGGGTCTTCTCGTTTTGGGTATATTTTATTTCCGTTTGTTTTTGATAAATTATATTCATAATCATTATCCGTTGGTATCCAGATATGTGTTAGCCATGTTATATAATGCTTTGCTGCGAAAATCGAAATGCTATCATAACATTATTAAGATAAGACAACTGGGTACATATGGATATATACATATGGATATATGCGTGTGTGTTTGAGTGTGTATGTATGTATATAAATATCTATATATGTATCTATATATGTGTTTGTGTGTGTACGTATATACATATAATATGCATGTAAGCATATATATATAGAGAGAGAGGGACACAGGAAAACAAGGAGAGAAACAAGATATATATATATATATTTATATATATATATATATATATATATATATATATATATATATTATATATATATATATTATATAATATATATGTATATGTATATATATATACATATATATGCATATACATATACTTCTGTATGTGTGTATATAAATATATATATACACATATATATATATAGTATTTATATATTACATTCACAAACACGCGTATATACATATACACACACACATATACACATACACACAGTCTTATATACATACACACTCACACTCACATTTGCATATATGGACTTTATAATGCAAGCTTTTTAAAAGCACAGAAAAAGCAAAAAAAACACCACAACATTATTTCATATTTTTTCAAACTAATCTATTTTATTCATTTACTTTTTGCGTTGAGTTTATCTAGGTTGGCAAAAATATAACAACAACAACAAAACCCCGCATGCTAATCCATTGCTGTTTACGTCTCCTGTAAGCTGCTGTAGTGATCACTGAATGATTGATGAGCAACTAACATTGGTGTAGACTATATTTATGTCATTAGGCATGATGTACTCTGACAGTGCCCAGCTACAGCGATTCGGTTTCGATATCAAGTAAGCAACAAGATTTTTGTTTTTTTGTTTTGTTTTTGTTCAACTTATATCCGGTGAAAATAAAAGAAAATATAATCCGAGAAAAAGAAAAGGAAAAATGGTTCCAAAGGCGCAGGCATGGGTGCATGGTTAAGGTAGATCGTTTTCTATTCACGTGGTGTTAGTTTCAATCTCACCAGTCAGCACCTTGAGAAAGTGTCTTCTAATATAGCTTCGAATCCTGTGAGTGGAGTCGGTAGACAGAAACTGTAGCTGCATAGAAATCCGCCTTACTCTCGCACACATATGTGTACTTGAATGTGTGTGTATGTGTGTGTGTATGTGTGTGTGTGTTAAATAAAATGAAACAAGAAACCAAGGCTGAGTGGAATTTTCAGGACATTTATAATGAGAAAGTTAGTCTTACACCTGTTTCTGGTATATTAGGGACACCCCTTCATTAGAGACGATGTGACGTGGTTAAATAGAGGGACATAGTGTTCAATATGATGAGTTATTTTGGGAAAGGAAGCAAATAAGGAGTATATAGGGAAATAGGAGGATGAATGTAGAAATAAAATTAAAAGTGTATAAAGATATTATAATTGCAGTTCCATTGTCCAAGGAAAGTGGTGTGTAGAAGTGGTAGAAATGCTTCTTGTCCATTGCATGTAAATTCCAATAGGAGTTCATATTTTATCACAATAAATGGAAAGTGTGGAAACGTAGACACTATGTGCTGTTTATTCAAATGGGTTTTGTGGTGTGAATGAAAAATTTTGAATGTAGTGGAAGTATTAAGTGAATAGAGAGGGGAGAAGCGATGTGTATGTTAAAATGAAGGGAGAGGTCAAAGGAAAAGGTGAGAAAAAAGGATGAAGGAAAGAGGAAGTGAAAATGGAAAACAAAGTGTAAGAAAGTGAAAAAAGGAGTGTTAGTTGGTAGTCAAGGTATTTTGGGGAGGATGGGAGAGGAGTATGGGAAGGGTAGGAAGAGATAAGAATATAAGTAATGAATATGTGTGAGGCGTGGGATGTGGTGTGATATGTTGGCATGGCGTTAAAGGATGGGTAGAGAAGGGTTTCTCTCAGAGTTTCCCTCCCCGAGAGAGATGTTGTGAAAACAACAGAGGGGCCTCCCACTCCCAGTGGGCCAACCGCGGGCCTCGACACCAACCCCGGTATTTCCATATCCCCGCACATACATGCATGTATACACATGCTCACATATTGTTGGATGTCCGGTGACTGCTCATGAGTTTTTACGCCCTTTGACGGGTCATAAGTTTTGTCCCGCAAGTTGTCCAATGTCACCCTCCTCACCAAGCAAGCTTGATGGGGTGGCCAAATTAGTCGTCGACGACCCGACCATGAAACAGGTTGTACTGGGTTACATGTTACCAGTTGCGGCCAAGAGCGACCTCACACACACACACGCACCTATATGTATGTATGTATGTATGTATGTATGTATGTATGTATGTATGTATGTATATGTATGTGTGTGTGTGTGTGTGTGCGGAGTCGCTCCGCAGAGCATCCATCTACCAAACTCATTGTTTAGCCCGAAGCTATAGCAGAAGATGTGGGCCTGAACCCATGTTTCGTATTTAGACATCATCTTCGTTACACTTCAATTCAAAATTCTAACCCTCGCCATGATTAATCCTAAAGTGATTATCTCCCTTATAATAACTAGCGCCATGACATACCATGTATCGAGATGTGGGTCTGAACCCGAAACCAAGGATATGTGAAATGACCTAAACCACGCAAATATTATTTTCATCTGGCTGGTAGTTATTTTGTAGCCACTCATTATCGTCTGTTATATCTCGTCGTGAGGCCAGTATTTCTTCTCCCGCGATATCGTTTACAGCTTAACTATACTATACTTGAGTCTGAAATATCTGGAGAATTACTATCTTAGATAATAATATAATATGAAGATTCTCAAGATATTTTTCTTAACTATCTGCATTGTCTCTGATAAGAAAAAAAACTCGAATCGAATAAGATTTGAGCAAAAATGCTTCTAGAAAAGTTTATATAATTACGATACGTGGTATGTCATGGCGCTAGTTATTGTAAGGGAGATAATCACTTCACAATTAATCATGGCGAGGATTAGAATTTTGAATTTTGTATTAAAGTGTAACGAAGATGTCTCGATACGAAACGTAGTAGCAAAAACTGTCTGTCTGTCTGTCTGTCTGTCTGTCTGTCTATCTATCTATCTATCTATCTATCTATCTATCTATCTATCTATCTATCTATATATATATATTAATATATGGCCTGCTCGCTTAGCCAGCGGGGTGGCGTCATTTTGAAGGCTAAAACAATGTGAAGCACATTGTGACCAGCGATGTGTAACAACATCTGATAACCTGGTCGGTCACGGTGATCACGGTGATATTAATATATGGTGCGTGTGAACGTATATATACACGTATCCACACACGAAGATTAAAGAATATATCTATATATGCGACGCGTTTCTTTCCGCTTCTGTTAACCAAATCCGCTCACGGGGCTTTGGTCTGCACGAGACTATAATGGAAGACAGTCGCTCAAGTTACCACGCAGCAGGACTGAACCGAAGATCACATGGTTAAGAGGCAAGCTTTTATTTTCTACTCATTGCAAGCGTCTTAAATTGTGGTTTTCTTATTTCCTTTATTAAAAGAAAACATTTTCTTGGCATGACTAATGCGAAACCCTGTGCCACAGCTATAAGTGTTTCGCAATAGTGAACAAGCGCAGTCATGGGTACGTGGTACAAGGATCGATTCCTAACGGTTCTTCTGCGTGGCAACTTGAGCCAGTATCTTGTACTATGGCCTCGGACAGATCAAAGCCTTGTTAGTGGATTTGCTTGGCGGAAACTGAAAGAAGCCTGTCGTGTATTCACACACACACATCTACGTACATCCATATATAGTCAAACTTACTTACATTCACATACATTCATTAATATATATATATTCTTATACGTATATATGTGTGCGTGTGTGTATAAATGTATGTGTGTGCGCGTGTGTATGTATATATATATCTAAATATATACATACATATATATATAGAAAGAGAATAAGGGAGATAAAGAGAGAGAAAAAGAGAGCGAGTGAGATAGATACATAGATAGATAGATAGACAGACAGACAGAGAGGAAGACAGATAGACAGATGAACAGGCAGACATAGATACACACAAAACTAATCATTCTTTTATAATTAGCTAGGAGAGCGTGAACATTCGCCGGATGCCTGAAACAGCCATTATAACGGAAACTCTTATACATTTCTAAAAATATATAACAATGCGAGACATTCCAGCCTGTGTTCGCCATTATATATATATATATATATATATATATATTAATATTTATATATATATATACAGTAGATAGATATATAGATATATAGATAGATATATAGATATATAGATAGATATATTTACTAGTATATTATTAGTACAATAGGACTATTAGAAGTGGTAGCAATACTGAAAGAATATGTCTGAGAAATTTCTAAGTCTACATGTTTATTATATCATTGGTATGCTGACAGATTCCCAACATCTTCTCTGTAATTGTGCTTAGAGGATGATTTATGGAAACACGAAAAGTATCAGAAATTTACATGACGATGTACGATGTCTCTCACACGTTCCCTCTGCCTGTCTGTCTCTCTTTGTCTCTTTCTCTCTGTGTGTCTCTCTCTCTGCCTCTGACTGTCTGTCTATCTCTGTCTATCTCTTTCTCTCTGTGTCTCTCTGTGTCTCACTCTGTTTCTCTCTGTCTGTTTGTCTCTCTCTCACAAACACAGAAATAGAGAAATCGTAACGTTTGTCAATTTATACACTCTCGTATCATGCTATGTTTTGCATTGCAAAAATCAACCGAAACATCCATTTATGAATAGATCATATGTTTGTGTGTAAGAATATATATATATATGTGTGTGCGTGTGTGTGTGTGTGTGAGCATGTAGATGTATGTCTTTCTCCTTCTCTCCATTTCTGCCTATGTATATCTATTAATATGTGTCTATATGTTTACATATTTACTTGCAGAGAGAGAGATACAAACACAATGTCGGACATGTGTGTTCGTATGTATATGTATGTATATATATATATATATATATATATATATATATATATATATATATATATATATGCGTGTGTGTGTTTGAGTGAGGTTGTGTGCGGTGTATAATAAATACACACGCATCTCGTATATGAACTCGTTTTGAACTTACGGTTACCTCGAACAAAGTAAGCTAAAAATAAATAATCTCGTCCAAGGAGAATACGGATCTGACAATTATTGAACAACTGCTCTTCTATTGAATGTCTGAAGATGCACATTTCTGTTTAGAATACGAATTAGAATGATTCAGCGGTTCATTTGACTGAGAAGAGACAAGAATAAACGCGTCACGGTAAAAGTTAAGTTATCCCCGTTTGGCAGCTGAAAGATCGTATACTGGCCAAACGAGTAGCCAAGCCCAGATTTGCGTTGGATTATCCTCTCATTAACTATAGATACACACATACAAACACATGCTTGTATGTGTGTGTATATATATATATATATCACCGTGATAACTGTCACCGACCAGGCTATCAGATGTTGCTACACATCGCTGGTCACAATGCGCTTCGTATTGTTTTAGCCTTCAAATGACGCCACCCCGCTAGCTAAGTGAGCAGGCCAACAGAAGAAAGAGTGAGTACAGCAGGGATCGCCACCTCTGCCGGAGACTCGTGGAGCTTTAGGTGTTTTCGCTCAATAAACATTCAAAACGCTCGGTCTGGGAATCGAAACGGCGACCCTAGATCCGAGAGTCCACTAACCACTGGGCCATTGCGCCTCCACGTATATATATATATATTTATGTATATAGGGAGAGTTTACAAAAAAAACAAAAGACGAAGACAGGTGGTGTACAAAACAAACAGAAGTATTAGTATAACGCTCAGGAATAGAAAAGTCTTTTGCGTTTCGAGCCTACGCTCTTCTACAGAAAGGGACACACACACACACACACACACACACACACACACATATATATATATATATATAAATATTTATAAATAAGCCAGAAGGCTTTGTAAGGGACCATGGAAGTCTGTTTTACAGTCATTGTGTTTATAAATGTCGCATTAAATCAGCACAAATATATTATTATTATATGGTGTATTATCATAGTTATTATTGTACTAAAAGACTTCTGTAGCTGCTTCCTCTCCGTTACTTAAAAAGCTTTCTGGTTTGTTGATAAATATTGTACGTAGTAGGCTGCGCTGTAAGTAGCTTGTTTACCAGCCACATGGTTCTGGTTTCAATCCCACTGCGTGGCACCTTGGGCAAGTGTCTTTTACTATAGCCTCGGGCCGACCAAAGCCATGTGAGTGGATTTGGTAGACAGAAACGGAAAGAAGCCCGTCGTATATATATGTATGTATGTGTGTGTGTATGTGTCTGTGTTTGTGTGTGTGTCTGTGTTTGTCTCCCACGCCGGCGCTTGACAACCGATGCTGGTGTGTTTACGTTCCCGTAACTTAGTGGTTCGGCAAAAGAAAGCGATAGAATAAATACTAGACTTACAAAGAATAAGTCTTAGGGTTGATTTGTTCGATTAACAGGCGGTGCTGCAGTATGTCCGCAGTCACATGACTGAAACAAGTAAAAGAATAAAAGGATAAAATAATATATACGTAAAATTTAGTTGAAATGATATATATACGTATATGAGGTTTGATCAATAAGTATCCGGACTGTTGCCATAGTAACTAATCTAAAGCACACAGGGTAAAGCCGTTTGGCAAAGATTGGCCGGAGACGTTGCTGTGCCTGCGCACTAAGTTTTAACGTTCTAGTTCACTCCCACCTTTTACAGTAGTGCTTAGAATAAACGTATCGTAGCGTGAGATCGTCGCATTGACCATGACATAAAGCCGTCGTGGCGATATCAGTTCAGAGGCCAACGCAAAGTTGCAGAAAGTGTATGGAGAAGAGTGCATGAGCTGCACACAATTGTATGAGAGGATCAGGCGTTTACTGGATGGCCGGAAAAATGTCGATATTGACGAAGGTTCTGGGAAACTCGCAACCAGCAGATCAGACAAGCATCGCAGATGTTCGAGCAGCTGTGAGGGGGAAATCGTTGAATACCCATCCGTGAATTATCAGAAGATGTGCAGATTCCTTACCTTTCAGTTCACTGAAGATTTGGGCATGACACGCGTGTCTGCCAAGTTTATGCCAAAACTGCTTTTAGCTGACCAAAAATACACTCGGGTTTCAGTTGCACAAGTTCTCTTTGATTGTGTTGAGAACGACTAAATCTTTTTGAAACCTTTGCAAAGGACTCGGAGTAGGTTTTGGCAAAATTTGATGCAGATTCTCTAGTCACCTTTTTCTTTTCATGGTCAATGCGACTATCACACGCTACACACCTTCCTTCCGACAGCAGAAGTAATCTAGAAGGATAAAACTTAGTGCGCATGCACAACAGATTTCAAGATCAACCTTTGATAAGCGACTTCACTCCGCGTACTTTAGTTTCGTTGCTATGGAAACAGTCCCGATATTTATTGATCAGGTCACGTATACATACATACATACACATATGTGTGTGTATACACAAGCATACATGAATGAATATATATTTGTGTGCGACAGTGCGTTTGTATCTTTGTGTGCTAATAAATATGTAACCATATAGAAATATTTATTTCTATATACATGTACTCTTTTACTCTTTTACTTGTTTCAGTCATTTGACTGTGGCCATGCTGGAGCACCCCCTTTTTAGTCGAACTAATCGACCCCAGCACTTATTCTTTGTAAGCTTGGTACTTATTCTATCGCCCTCTTTTTGCCGAACCATTAAGTTACGGGGACGTAAACACAACAGCATCGATTGTCAAGCGATGTTCGGGGGACAAACACAGACACACAAACACACACACACACATACGCGCGCGCGCACACACACACACGCGCGCGCGCACACGCACACACGCACGCACACACACACACACACATACACACACACACACACACACAACACACACACATATATATATATATATATATATATATATATATACATATACATATACATATATACAATGGGTTTCTTTCAGTTTCCGTCTACCAAATCCACTCACAAGGCATTGGTCGGTCCGAGGCTATAGTAGAAGACACTTAGATGGACACCAGTATGCAACTGGTACTTAATTTATCGATCCCGAAAGGAATAAAGGCAAAGTCGACCTCAGCGGAATTTGAACAAAGGACGTAAAAACAGACGAATCACCGCTAAGCATTTCGTCCGGCGTACTAACGTTTCTTATTTCTTTACTACCCACAAGGGGCTAAACACAGAGGGGACGAACAAGGACAGACGAACGGATTAAGTCGATTACATCGACCCCAGTGCGTAACTGGTGCTTAATTTATCGACCCCGAAAAGATTAAAGGCAAAGTCGACAACGGCGGAATTTGAACTCAGAAGGCAGCGGCGGACTGAATACGGCAAAGCATTTCGCTCGGCGTGCTAACGATTCTGCCAGCTCGCCGCCTTTAGATATTCCTTTCTACTCTAGGCACAAGGCCCGAAATTTTGGGGGAGTGGGGTTCAGTCGATTAGATCGACCCCAGTACGCAACTGGTACTTAATTTAACGAACTCGAAAGGATGGAAGCTAAAATCGATCTCGAGGGAATTTGAACTCATAACGTAAAGGTAGACGAAATACCGCTAAGCATTTTGCCCGGCGTGCTAACGTTTCTGCCAGCTCGAAAGAACATTGCGTAGTTTGTACATGTATGAGTACGTATGTGAACAACCGGTGAAGGCGCGTGACTTAGTTAGTTGGGTAATCAGCTGAGGATCGTAAAGTGGAGAATTCAAGTCCTTGAGCAAGTTCCTTTATTTCATGCTGTTGCATTCCACTCTGATGACAAAAATGAGTTATTCCTGAAATTGAAACGACCAACTTTGTCACATTCTATGTCACATTGAATCTCCCTGAGAACTATGTTTCGAGAAAGCGTTTCTGCGGAGAACTCAGCCACTAACACGTTTATATATCACGAGCAGGCTGTTCCGTTAATCGGATCGACTGAAAACCTCGTCGATGTAACCGGCGGAATGTCAGTTTTGTGAGAATAACTGTCTGCCCGATACCTATACTAAAATACTAAAATACTAAAAACCTAGGCATTCTTTTTCATGCCGACGCCGACGGCGATGTAACAGCAAATAATTTATAGGTAGATGACCGTTAATATCACGTGTGGCTTCAACCGGATATGATGGGTCGGTCTGTGAATCAGAAGAATTCCTTTTATTTGTATTTATCTAGATGTTTATTTATTAATTTATCTATTTATTCTACTGACTGATATATATGCAAACATATACGTATATATCATCGCCAACACGTATAAGCATACGAACATAGAGATCTGCATTGCAAACAGTCTAGTCAGCCGGACATCTGCTGTACACAGTAAACACTGCATCCGTTCAACAGTTGGTATTGTCTTCCCTGTTAAAGTTTATCCAAGCATTCACTATATTATTCGCCAATAAATGTATGTGTACTTAACTGTCTACTGACCTCTCTCTCTCTTTCTCTCTCTCTCTCTCTCTCTCTAACACACACACACACACACGCGCACAGATACCCACACACATATACAGACACTACGTTTGTAACTTTGATAAATGCACACCGAAGCAAAGACACATAGAAATACACAACCACACACATGGACACAAACAAAAATACACACACACAGACACATGCGCAATACAAGCATACACACACGATACGCATGCGCACACACATCCACTGATAGCGAGAGATAACCGTATGTTTCTCTCACTCCCACTTAAAAGTCACTTTTTCATTTACGCTTATACACACATACAACCCCAACACACACACACACACACACATACCTTCGCACACATGCTAACCCCACCGCACACGCACAAATATGTATACCTCTCTCTTTTATCTATCCATTTCACTCCTTGCCACTTATTCAATATGTCTGCCAAAATAAAACAAAAACGGTAAAGATATAAAACAAAAACTACTTACAAACGCCATGTTTAAACAAAGCCACTATTCAAATTACTGTTAATTTTATTATTATTATTGTTATTATTGTTATTATTATTATTAATTGTAATAGTAAAAGTAGTAGTAGTAGTAGTAGTAGTTGTAGTAGTAGTAGTAGTAGTAGTAGTATAGTAGTAGTAGTAGTAGTAGTAGAAGGAGGAGGAGGAGGAGGAGGTGGAGCAGGAAGAGCAAGAGGGGCAGGAGGAGGGCCGGTGGTGCATCAGTGGTGCTGTTAGTGTTATTATTTTCCTTATTATTTTCGTATTATTTTATTTTGAGTATTTTCTCTCTCTATATATATAGTTTGATGTTTTCTTTGGATTGCTATTTGCTGTATTTTCACTGGCCTTCCAGTATTAATGGAATGGCTTTTGAGGCTCTCATGATATCAAAGAGACGATCTTTGAAAATCTCTGGCAAAACTATGTCCATTAATCTGTGGCCCGAATAAATATGTTTTCTGCTGTAACCAGATTGCCAAGCGATGGCGACGGAAAGCGGTTTTACTATATTTGTTTCTCTGTATATGTGTGTGTGTATGTGCGTGCGCGTGCGCGCGTGTGTGTGTGTGTGCGTGTGTGTTTGTTTATCTGTGAGAGTATGTTATGGATGTGTGAGAATGAACTAGAAGAATATATACATATATATATATATATATATATATATATACATGTATGCAATACATATATATAAACATACACACACATATATGTAACTATATACATGCGAACGAGTGTGCGTGTGTATATAAATGTATACGTATCTGTGTATTCAGTGTATGTGTAGGTACGGAGCGTGTACATTTATATGTATATACATGTATGTGTGTATGTGTGTGTATATATTATACATACGTATACATTTTTGTGCGTGTCTATGTGTACGACAGCGTTACTATGCCTCTTAATCTGATAGTATGTGTGTGTATGTTTAAATGCTTCTGGATGAACCTGTAGGGAGGGGAAGAAATATAAAAGAAAAAAATGAATCAAAAGTAAAAATGCAAAGCAAAAAAATGAGACAACCCATTCGTTATGTTATATATACATCTCTTTTATATTTTTACTTAACCGGAAGGGGAAATGAGAGTCGCTAGAAGGAAATGGATTGTAGCAAATACTGCTGGGAAACGAAACATGATGGTTATACAGATTGATTTCGAAGATAAAGAAATAAGCAGGTTGTTCGTTCATCTGTTTTTGTTTTATTTATTTATTTATTTTTTCCTTTTCCTTTTCTTTTCATTTTGTTATTTTGTTTTCATAAACATATGCTTTCGACGTTAACATCATTTTCACCATCAATTTTTACCTAACATCCTCTCTATCAAATATCCATCTTGTCTCCCTTGAATAACTCTTTCTCGTTGAGGTATTTTAGTTTTACGTTCGCTGTAATTCTGAAGTTACCTCTACCTTCCCAACTCCCTCTTTTAGTGTTCATCTGCCTCTATTAATCTCTCTCTCTCTATCTATCTATCTATTTATATCTATTCATCTGTCTATCTATCTATCTATCTATCTATCTATCTATCTATCTATCTATCTATCTATATATCTATCTATCTATATATAATATATATATATAATATATAATATATATATAATATATATAATATATATATATATATCTGTTTACGTAATACTTTGGCAATTATTCTCTCATAATTCAATTCGTATTTTCATTTATCTTTATCTTTCACTCTGACAAATACAAGCAGATATGCATACATTCTCCACCGCCTTACTTTTTCAAATTATTTCTTTCTCTACCTGTCTGACTGTTAGTCTATCTAGCTGTTTACCTACCTACCTACGTTTCTATCTATCTATCTATCTATCTATCTATCTATCTATCTATCTATCTATCTATCTATCTATCTATCTATCTATCTATCTGTCTATCTACCTGTCTGTCTGTCTGTCTTCTGTCTGTCTGTGTATCCTGTCTATCAACATTGTATGTATGTGTGAATGACCGTAATCGTTAAGAAGCCATATGGATAAATAACTATATTCACCTCTCACACCTTCTAAGTCTATGCTTTATAATACGTACATACATCCTAAGTTTATGCTGTATAATACATAATACATACATACATGTGAAGGCGCATGCCTCAGTGGTTAGAGCGTTGAACTTGTGATCGTGAGGTTGTGAGTTCGAATCCCGGACCGGGCTCCGTGTTGTGTTCTTGAGAAAGACACTTTATTTCGCGTTGCTCCAGTTCACTCAGCTGTAGAAATGAGTTGCGACGTCACAGGTGCCAAGCTGTATCGGCCTTTGCCTTTCCCTTGGATAATATCGGTGGCGTGGAGATTGGAGGCCGGTATGCGTGGGCGACTGCTGGTCTTCCATAAACAATCTTGCCGGACTTGTGCCTGGAAGAGGAACTTTCTAGGTGCAATCGCACGGTCAGTCATGACCGAAGGGGATCTCATCTCTCATCACACAGGCACACACCAACATACACACATGTATGTATATCCCAAGCTATTTCTCTATGTACTTATCTATCTATCTATCTATCTATCTATCTATCTATCTATCTATCTATCTATCTATCTATCTATCTATCTATCTATCTATCTATCTATCTATCTATCTATCTATCTATCTATCTATCTATCTATCTATCTATCTATCTATCTATCTATCTCAGGCGATCCATTTGCTGTCAACACCCGTTAAAAGGAGGGCTGGGCATGCCGTGGTTGATGATGCGCAGACACGCGCTGAGACTGCGACATCTCTGGCTCTATGTAGACGACGGTGAACAGGTGTGGTCGCCGTTTGTGAGGCACGCTTTCCCGCAGCTCGTCTCCATGACCGAACTGCAGTCGTGGATCAAAAAGAGGCCGAAGAAGGGCGAATGGCACCGCGAGTGTCGCGTTGCTCTCAAGCAACTCTGCCGTCCTGGGTCGACCTTGAGTGACTTCAACACAGCCAAAGCATTCTATAGGGGTTTAGTGGAGGGGAAGTACGACGACGAGCTCGGGGCGAACCTGGACGTCGACGAGGAGTACCTGACCCGCCTGTTCAGGACGACTTTCGGGCCAGGACCCATGGACAACTTCCAGAGATCCCTGGCCTGGCAGTGCTACCGAGAAGCGCTACCCGTTCGGGATAAGCTCTACAGACACGGCTCGAGAAACACGGGGCCGACCTGCCCGAGATGCGGTCAGAGCGACGAAACCGTTCTGCACGCACTCGTGCAGTGTCCAACAATTTCCGACCTGTGGGCTTATGTCGAACAACTGCTGTCACGTGTGGGACGAGTCGGTTTATCAGCTGAGTCTATCGTCAATATTGTCACGCCTCCCTCCTTCAAACGGGAAGGAAGAGCTATTTTCATCATCCTTGTGGCTATGGCGAAAGAATGTATCTGGTGGACGCGTCTGAAAGGATTGGAGACAAACACTTTCCTCTCTGGTCAATCTCTCATCAACTTCTTCAAGTACCACTTGAAAAGGAAAGTGAGAGTAGAGAGGCAAGTTTTGTCTAGCGAATGTTTTAAAAAAGATGGGTGAATGTAGCAAGAATGGCACGTATGAATGACGAAGCCACCTTGAGCATGATCGTATGAACCCAGAAATTGAAAACAGAGAGTTGCTTATTCGCAAAAAAAAAAAAAAAAGAAATATAACATGTGACTCATTGACCGAGGTTACCGTGGTCTTTTCCGTAGGCTTTTTTTCCACGGGTAAACCTCACCTGTCCTCCCCTTTACACTTCATATTGACATTTCTGTGATAACGATCCCTATTGATCAATTTTTTTTTTCCTTTCCCCCTTTTTTTTTAACCCCCCTTTTTTTGTCCTCTTTCTCTCCTTTTACGATCCCTTTTGATCGAAACTCCCCCTTCCTTTTTTTTTTTTTAAACCTTCAAAAGAAAAGCTCTACCTTGTAATTTGTTCTATCTGTGTGCAGCCCTGTGTGGCTAATAAAGAAACATATCTATCTATCTATCTATCTATCTACCCCTGTTTGTCTATCTTTCTATATGGTAGGCTGCTGAAATCTACAAGGTTTTTTCATCCTCTGTTTATTTTGTCTTATTCCTTTCTGCTGATGAGCATAGGCTCGAAACGTAAAAGACTTTTTCCCTTCCCCAAGCGTCCAACTAATGCACTTGCTTGCAGTTCATACACCTGTCTTCGTCTTCTGTTTTTCTATAAATTGAACTATATATATATATATATATATATATATATATATATATATATATATATATATACATATATATATGTAGAGAGAGAGAGAAAGAAAGAGAGAGAGAGAGAGAGAAGAGAGAGAGAGATGTTTAACTAACTTTACGCTTAACTAAATTACGGACTATTCTACTCTCTACTAACTACAGAACATCTGTTTACTTAAATTATAGCTAACTAACCTACCGACTATCTGACTATGTAATGAAACATCAAACTAACTATATAACTAATTATATCTCTACTTAATTAACTACCTCTCTTGATAGCTAACTAACAAGGTCTTCAACTATTTAATTACCAAACTAACTAAAATTTACAATCTGATTACGCAGCTGATTATAAACTGACATGTCTATCAATTATGCATATAAGTTAAGCAACTCAACTATCCACTGCACAATATCGCTAATTGGACAATAAAATAATAAAAGCTTGCCGTCTCTGGTAACCGTGTGTTGACTATTTCGGGAACATATGTAGCGACTAGTGGCTATAGACGCCCTATTGACTCAACGAGACTTGACCCAACGAAATAACGATGTCACAGCGAGAGTTGGAAACGATGCAGGGACTGTCTGGTACCCGACTTCAGTTGAGTAGTAGACAGCAGTAATATGAAATACAGCGCTTTCTTCAACCTAGGCCTGCCTACTCCACGAATTGAACCCAGGCTCTTAAGATTGTAATCCAAACATTCTAACCATTAGACCACGCATCTTCACCATACTAACTAGTCAATTAGATAAACGTCCAACTAATTGTCAAATGACTAACTGACTAATTATATATCTAGTTAGCAATATGTCTAAAATTACTAACCAACTGTTTATCTAAATAATTACCGGGCTTACTAATTAATTATCCAGTAAATCATTGCGTATAAATGCTGTATAACAAATCAACTAAAATTTTTAATATATTTATTTATGCATTCTCCCCCTCCCTCCATCTCTCTCTTTCACTGTAAATATGTGTAGGCGTGTGTATGTATATATATATATATTATATATATATATATATATATATTATATATATATAATATATATATAATATATATATATATATATACCTCCCAAACTATCTCTGTCGACGTATCAACGTATCTATCTACCTGTCTGTTTACCCATATATATATATATATACATATATATAATATAATATATATATATATACATATATATATATGTATATATCTACCTATGTATGTATTTAAATATCTATCTATCTATCTATCTATCTATCTATCTACCTATCTATCTATCTAATCTATCTATCTAATCTATCTATCTATCTGTCTATCTATTTATCAATCAGTACATAAACTTGCTATCTACCTTCCTGTCTGCCTACTTGTCTGTTTGTCTACCTACCTGTGTATATATCTGTCTGCCTGCCTCTCTCACCTCTCTCTCTCTCTCTCTCTCTCTATATATATATATATATATATAACGTGGCCAACATGGAAATATAAATCTTATAGATATTAATTTTTATATAATTAAGGGTATCTAAGAGATACCACCATGCTAGATATAGCAGTCAAACTTGATTCTAAAACCTTGGCCCTAATACACTTCATGTACTTATAAAGCACAAGGTGAAGAGACAAATAGACAATCAAAAAGCACATTGTCTGTATAGTGATAGGGGAGATAACCGGTCTACAGCAAGCGAGACAATTATACTACCAAGCTAGTTGCACTTGGAATTAAAGGTTGTCGGCAGTAACCACTCCATCGCTGATGGTTAAGCTAAACCCTACCTATCAGTATAAAGTATTTGCCATATGAATCAATGGATGATCCAGCAAAATGGTAATATCAAAATCATTAAAATAGTGAAGGCGGTTAGACATAGGACATAGTTTTCTATTATTCAAAGCTTGGCCACATGTTAGAAGTGGCTTTTCCAGTGCATGAGCACGTAAGTAGCTTTTGAATCCCGAGAGCTGTTTGAAATATGCATTACATGCAGTACAAATATGTCTCACCTGAAGAGGCACTATGTTGTTTCTCCTGCCTAATTTATGCATATTGAAAGGCCCTTTTGAGACCAGCGCCGTACTTATATGT
>NC_043015.1:53725796-53750796 GCF_006345805.1 Octopus sinensis | reverse complement strand
TAGGCGCATTTCCATGGTCATTCATGACCGAAAGAGTTCTTTGCGCTTTAACCTTTATATGCAATCATATATACAAGGATCAAAGCATTTCTGAAGTAGTAAGGTGCATATAATCTCCATTCAGGACCCCGTTACGTGTTTCTATGTCACAATCAGTCGATTAACGTATTATTTCTGGGCTGTATACTTTAGTCAGTTATATCTATGGAATTATTTATTCATCCATTTTTCTTTTTAACCCTGGCAAATATCGTCCACTATGTTTACGGAGAGAACAGAAACTATCCATTTGAAAAGTTCGAAAGTGTATGAGGATGCTTCACCCTACACTTCTCCGTATAAAACAGACATCGTCTTTCAGGTATGTACTTCCGCTTTGGAATTGCCCGTGCCACACAAAACGTTGTGTACAACGCATTGCTTTGTCGCCATAAGCTTTCCGAAGCATGATCAATGGAATCCGGAATGGAAGTTTATTTCTGTAATCAAGTTGAGGACCTTCTGCGATTTGGTCTTGACCTCGACAACGGGTGTTAAAATGGTGAACTTTGGGCTGCGTTTTCGTTTTGCAGAAGAGATGGAAGCCCGCAGGTGCTAAATCTGGCGAATGGAGTGGGTGTGGAAGCAATATCATGTTGTCTTTGGTGAGAAACTCATGAGTGAATGGAGCTCGTTGACAGGGTGCATTGTCATCATGAAGAATCCATTTGGAAAGTTCGAAAGCGTAAAGCACACACACACACAGACACACACAAACATACACACTCACACACACACACATACACACACACACGCACACATTTACTCACACAAATATACACACGCATTGCTTTCAGATTCTGGCACAAGTCCACCAATACAGGATAAGGTCCAAGTCGATTACATCGTTCCCAGAGTCCAATTGGTACATATTTTATCGATCTCGATAGGATGAAATGAAGAGTCAACCATGGCTTCCATCTCTTCAACCAAGTTGAAGTCAGCAAGAAAAGACGCATGAAATGCGCGCCCACAGACACAAACATATTGATGCTTGTTTTCATCCTGCTAGTCTTACTCTGACAGTCCGACAAAGATTATTAGGCCGAGAATTTGAAGTCGCTGTCACTTCGTTTGCTGTAATGGTATATTTATACACACACACACACGCGCACACACATATATACATATGTGTGAAGTATATATCTATGTGCCTGTGAGCACATAACTGTACCTTTCTGATTGTGTATCCATATAATATATATGTGGATATATATATTTATAAATATCTTCATAAGACGTGTACTCACATGGTTGTGTGTGTGTGTATGCGTATATGTATGTATGTATGCATGTATGTATATATATATAATATATATATATATATATATATAGTTTTAGAATAGGGGTCAGTGTTAAATTAGATAGGAGAATAATAAAAAATAAAAAAAAAAATAAAAAAAAAAAAAAAAAAAAAATATATATATATAAAAAAATATATAAAAAAATATAAAAAATAAATAAATAATAAAAAATAAAAATAAAATAAAAAAAATAAAATATATATATATATATATAATATATATATATATATATATATATTATATATATAAAAGGGGGAATAGAGTTTTAGGTAAATAAGGAGATTCTCACTTATACCTCTACACATACACCATATATACACTCACACATACATATACATATCTACACATACACATATATATGTATACATACACACACTCACTTGCATACACGTATACACACATGTAATATACACACACGACCACACATACATATACACACAGAAAAATATATATACACATACACACACATACTCACATACACGCATACACACACAAATCCATACACACACATGCACACACAGCACACTAGTCCCTATATACACATATATACACATACACACATATATATAAACGCCCACACATACACATACATACACATATATATACATACATACACATACATATACACATATATATACATACACATAATATATATATATATACCATATATATACATATGTGTACCCATGCATACCTACACTACACACATATATAATATACATATACAAATACAGACCCATTCCCTAATTTTAATTTTATTATCTTCGTTTATTACTTTTGTTATCTTGGGCCGCTTGGTCACAAACATCTTGGCTATGACAGCCAGACCATTTATCCGTCTACTGGAAAACAATTACTCATTCACTCACGCACACTCTTTAGCACGTACACTCACTCATTCGTACACTCATACGCATACACGCACGCACGCGTATTATTCATACATACATACATCTACATACATTCACGTATATACACATACGTACGCGTACCTACAGATTCATGTCTACACTCTTAGAAGGCTAGTCTATACATATACACCAATAAATATAAATACACACACATACATGTACACCTACATACAAATACATACATGTACATATATAATATATATATATATATATATATATATATATATATCTATATATATATATATATATACGCGTACCTACAGATTCATGTCTACACTCTTAGAAGGCTAGTCTATACATATACACCAATAAATATAAATACACACACATACATGTACACCTACATACAAATACATACATCCATATATATACACATATATATATTACATATATATATATATGCATATATATATACATATAAATATGCATATATATTTTACATATGTATACATATATATATGCATGTATATATAATGCATAATATATGCATACATGTATACATATATGCATATATATATATATATAGATAGTATATATTATATATATATATATATATATATATATATATATACATACATACATACACTAATAAATATGTCAACCAGAATATGGATGAGTTAAATATGCATCCATCTCTGCTACAACTTAATGTAGATGATTCATTTACGAATCTCTCTCTCTCCTCTCTCCTTCGCTCTCATTACATATATGTATATATATATATATATTGTTATATTTCGGAATGGTCATATTGCCAGTTTAGCCAATAAAAACACACGCCTATACATTTTATTTGGTGTTATTTTGCTTCAGTGATATTTTTTTTTTACATCAATCTTAATCTTATTTCGGCCAAAGTTCTTTCGTCACACTCCTGTGACCCATCAGTGGTCCTTTGTTTTCTTCTCACTTACTTGTGTTTCTCTCCTTACTAACCGTCAGCCATTTTGTATTCTATTGTATGTCTTCATTTGCGCATGCTTATATCTCTATGTGCGTCTATGTTTATTTAGTGTGTGGTGGGGGGGATGCCTGTAATATTTGTACTTCTGGTTATATACATTCTTGTAATTTGTATTTTGTTTTGTTGTTGTTGCTTTTGTTCTAATTTTGTTCATGTTTTACATCCACCACATTATTATCATTACATATGCTTGTATGTATGTATAACAACAATATTAGTAATAATAATAATAAATCTAATCGAAAAAAAAAAATATATATACATATACATATATATATATACATACATATACATATACATATACATATATATACATATATACACACATACATACACATATAGATATTCATTTCTATTTCTTTAATTACCTGTGTATTTATTATGTTAAATATATAATAGTGAATACTTAGATAAACATAATCTTAGTAGTTTCTGCCCCAGTAGATGTTTAAGAGGTAGACCGCCTACAATTATTTCTATGGCTAGGAAGACACATATAGAAAGATGGCGCGGATGGACCAGAGCCATACGGAGCCCCGCAAATGTCCATCAGGTAAAGAAAATGATCGCACATGCACTAGGAGCTAGTATAAGAGTTACCCTAAAAGGCCACACATTTAAATTTAATATAAAATAATGCCAGGACGAGGGGGCAGCCATCGGTGTTAGTATCGCTGGTGATGTGGCCAACCTCTTCATGGTATGGTGGGACAGAAGGCTTAAAGAATGCCTACTGCAGAAATCCATACTCGTAAACATGTACTCTCGCTATGTTGATGATATCAATATAGTAGTAAAGGCACCCCCACAAGAGAGTACTGTTGATATAGTAATAGAAACTAATACTATGGAGAGCATCCAGCAAATAGCTAACTCCATCCACCAGAGTATTAAGGTCACAATAGACTACCCCACTAAACACCCCAACCATAGACTACCAGTACTAGACACTGAACTCTGGCTAGAATTGTGAAAAATAAAACCCAAATCCTTCATTCATACATGCAAAACCTATGGCCTCAAAATACCTGATCCACCGGAACTCAGCCATTGCGGGCAATGCCAAATTCAATATTTTGATGGCAGACCTCGTCAGAATAATGAGAAATGTGTCACGCATGTGCGAGCCTACAGAATTAAAGAGACACATACTCATTTTCATTCACCGCATGCAGTTCTCAGGTTACAGCCATAAAGAAAGGATCAGAGTATACAAAGGAGCCATGAAGAATTTGATAATATATTATTAATGATAGGAATGGGATTTGCCCACTCTATAGAACAAGTCATGGAACACTATAGAAAGGACAAAAAAGAAAATAGGGAAGGCCAACTCTTGGTATGATAGCCATAAATACCAGAGTGTCATGTTCGTTGACACCACCCCTGGAGGTGAACTAGCGTACCGCTTTAGAAGGACCCTAGATAAACTTAAACTAAGAATTAAGGTTGTTGAAAAGCAGGCAACCCTATCAGATCTATAATTGGTAGAAGCTATCCTTTTAGTAGAACTCTCTGTACGGATAACTATTGCACTGTATGTAGATTTAGCCCACAAACGAACTGTAAAGCCAGAAATGTGGTCTATAGTATAAGATGTATAGAGGGACGATGCAGTAACAAGACAGTAACATACTAGGGGAAACTGCAAGAAGCATTGGTGAGTGGGTGAATAAACATTGGAGACAACTCAGGAAGGTAAAAGCTCATCGATTCTGTACCAACACGCCGAACAAGAACACGGGGGATCAATCAATAACATAGAGATTAAGATATTGTCCACACATAGAACAGATGCAACAATTAGACAAATTACAGAAGCTACACATATAATAGAAAATAACCTAGCCTGAATAGAAAACTAGAATGGAGCAATAGCGCACACACACATATGACAATAGTGGATCCTGCAAACATAATAAATACACAGGTAATTAAAGAAATAGAAATGAATATCTATATGTGTATGTATGTGTGTATATATGTATATATATGTATATGTATATGTATATGTATGTATATATATATAGTATATGTAATATTTTTTTTTTTCGATTAGATTTATTATTATTATTACTAATATTGTTGTTATACATACAAAACATATGTAATGATAATAATGGGTGGATGTAAACACATGAACAAAATTAGAACAAAAGCAACAACAACAAAAACAAAATACAAATTACAAGAATGTATATAACCAGAAGATACAAATATTACAGGCATCCCCCCCCACACACTAAATAAACATAGAGATATAAGCATGCGCAAATGAAGACATACAATAGAAATACAAAATGGCTGACGGTTAGTAAGGAGAGACACAGTAAGTGAGAAGAAAACAAAGGACCTGATGCGGTCACAGAGTGTGACGAAAGAACTTTGGCCGAAATAAGATTAAGATTAATGTAAAAAATAAATATCACTGAAGCAAAATAACACCAAATATATAGTGTGCGTGTGTTTTTATTGGCTAAACTGGCAATATGACCATTCCGAAATATAACAATATCTGTTTCAACACACGACTTCACATAAAACTTGCACCAAATTTAAACGTACTATATATATATACTATATAATATATTATATATATATATATATAGAGAGAGAGAGAGAGAGAGAGAGTAGAGAGATAATAGAGATAGATAGATATAGATAGATAGATAGATAGATAGATAGATAGATAGATAGATAGATAGATAGATAGATAGATAGATATACACACACATATATACTTACCTGAGTCTGCGTGTGTGCATATGTGGATATGTATGTGAGCGTGTTCGCATATGAACGTATACGTTCGCGTGTAGTCTCTCTTGTATTTAGTAATCCAGCAGGTTTTATCTAAGGGTTTTGGGCGTGGGGTTACTGGACTCCCCTCCGCTTCCCTCCCGTGGCTTATGTTTTAATCAGGCTATTCTGTATCTCGCAGCCATCTTCATATTTGTTCAGATCTCAGGAAGTCGTCCCGCTCTTAATGTCATTATGCATTCTATTTCATCGTAAAATAATATCCCTTCGTTTATTCCGCATCCAATCTCAGTAACATACTCTCGTTTTGGTGACTCATCACTCACCTTCCAATCTAGAGGCAATCTTCCACCTGGTCGCTGGTTTCGGCTAGAAATAGCAGCTAAAATATCTCGCCCCCCCCCCACTTCTAATCCCGCGCAACTGAGTTGGAAATGTAAACATTGAATTCAAAATAGTTTGTCCTTTCTGATCCTAGTTTAGAAAGTTCACGTTTCATACGTCTTTGATCAGAATTTTGCTTGATCAGGGTTGTTCTGGGATTAAAAGAACAAAACATCATCAAAAACAACAACGAAACAATCGCAATAACAACAACATTGGGAGGCAATGGTTAACGAAGGAGACAGAACGTGTTCGCTCCACCTGCTGGAAATAACAGCCAAAATTCTAGATAATCACGTCTTACTAATCTTAAAGACAAAATAGGGACGCTTTGGGTAATACGGTTCTCGATATAGATACAGAATGGATGGTCATGTTTAGAAAGACTTTGATGCTACTTCTGCTTAATCTAAGCTGAATCAGCATTAAACAAACGACGACAGCAGCAAGAGTAATTCCGAAAAAATGGATCAACAAAAGGGCCTGCATGTGGTCTCTTGACCTGCTAGAAATAACAGTAAAATGTTTTCTTACAAGCACTTGACATCGTTTAGAAAAACAGTGAAGGACAGGAACTTATACGGTAGCTAGGAAAAAAATAGGATGGTCACGGTAGGAACATGTTTTGATCAGGGACCGTCTAGGGCTAAATAAATGGTCAGGCATAGTTGAAGAATGTTCTATGTGGCCATTCAACCTGGTAGAAGTATCAACCAAATCTACACGAACTCACACTATATCACTGTATATATACACGTATGTATATATGATTATTGTTTTGTTTTTCTTCCATATATATATATATATATGGAAGTTATTCTTTGCAAAAACTAAAATAAGGAGACAAGCATTTCCTGACTGAGTTTAGGGAGTTTCCTATATAAGAATTTATTGGTTCGAGAACGGCGGTGCAGTTGTGTACATACTTACGTACCCGCGTAATGAGTATATATATATATATATATATATATATAATATTTAAAAATTGAGGGAGATAAATTAATATTAATTTTAATATCAATTTAAAACCAGTATATATATATATATATATTCTTTAACAACACGAGTGCATGCGAGTACATTTTATTTCTGTGTATTCACGTTATATCAACACGTGACTGTATGTATATCGTCATTCTACGAAATTAAAATGGCGGAAATTCGGAAGATTTTACAAAAATTTTCACTGCATCATTAATTGATGGGATGTGTAAGATGTGAATCAGTTCCCTTTATTCTTTCTTGGGAACCCCCTTCATTTCTAGGCTTGTTTTCAAATCAGCCTTTCACACAGTCCTGTATACTTATAGTTACAAAACTCTATACCCCCGCTATAAATGTCTACACCCGATACACAAAAACTAGAAGTTTTGTCTCAGTTCTTTATACTTACTTAAATTTAGGTTCCCCCACATCGGGCAGTGCATTTGGCAGTCAATGTACTCCAGGATGATAACTCAGCAGCCACCCTCAGTTCTTCGTTGCATCGTAGATTTACCAGTTTAGGGTCTTTATCGATCGTCTGATCTTAGTTCATCCTAAGGATTAACCAGATTACCCTGTATCTAGCAGCTATCTTCTTATTTGTTCAGATCTCCGGAAGTCGTTCCACCCGTAATGTCATTATGCATTCTGTTTTATCGTAAAATAATATCCCTTCGTTTATTCCAATCTCGTGAGTCTTTTTGTTGTTCGTCTTATAATATGTCGCAACGAACTTAGCCGATGTCAGCTTCTGGTTATGGACAATTGGCATTGGTCTACTCTTCTGATCTGTCTGTTGCTGAGAAAGTCATTTTATTCGATGCTATACATTTTAATTCTTTTCTACAACTTCACATGAAACGTTCAAATCCGCTGGACAACTGACAACAGCCGATGTTCTCTCACCCGTAAACCAATACCAACACTATTGGTTTACCGTCGGTTTTTATAGAAATGCACCAACAGCATTCCTTATTTTTAACGGTGTCGGGTATAATTTCACTTCTGGTGGTCATGAGGTTCTTCTGGAACTTAATCTGTTGCCACAGATTAGAAGCAGAGAATCAGGCACCATTAAGTACTTATCTTATTTCGGTTGGATACGCATGTCATCCACCTGGTTGAATATTTGCATTCCTATTAAGATGTATAAGATGCTGATAGCAGCAAGAGATAACATTATTGATCAGGAAATGAACTTTTTATTGCGCAATGAAAATCTGCAGAAACAAACTGCGCGATCAATTTGACCCCATTGACAAAAACATAAGGTCAATAATATTGAAGCTGAAATTGAGCTGTAGCAAAATATAGAGCACGAATCTGAACATCACGTAACGCTAAATTAAATGCGCCATTTGTCCTAAGATGATGTGTCTTATAGACGTACAATGTTAAAAGTCACGAAAATATATCAGCAACAGAGGAAAATCGTCCATTAGTGATGATGTTACTGCTAGATGGGTATTTCTGCTAATTTGGTCATCTTCAAATGAAGATATCCACAGACAACCGCATGCAAGGAAAATATCCGTCGTTACTTATACAGGAAAATAATGAATGAAAATTCGCAGATCTCGCAATCAATTGGATTTTCAAGTAAACCAAGTGTTGAAATCTAGAACAAAAATCCTGCCATACGGAAAAATATCATTTCAGACTTCATTATATGATTGTACCCTCTGCCCATTTTTCGTCTTCTAACCCGAAGTCATGCTACTGTAGTGACGATTCCTCATACTTTTCTCTTATTTGGAAATGCCAGTCTATATTGGAAATTTTGTTCCAAAGCTGAGTAGGTAACGTGTGCATATATTTAAGATCTGCCGTATTTACCAGCGTACAAGACGCGTTTGTTTTATCACTAACTGTATCCAAAACTCGTTCTGCATCTAATGGATTGAAGACACAGAGTGTTTTTGGTCAGAAAGCTGTATAAGCATAAATCCACCAGGTACTATAATTGTTACTGGTTATAAAATATAGAAAACAAGCCAAAATATCATAGTCTATTGGCATAACCGTATGAAAAAGGAGCTAGCAATACATTGTCAAAAATGCAGGAAGACCAGATCGTGTCATTATCGCTCCTTCCTCAGCATATGTATAAACCATCGTTGACATATGACTTCCATTATTAATTAAATTACTTATTCCTGTACTAATATGTAAATGGCTGGGTATTCCACAGACATGTGTACCCTTGACATTATTCACATTTTGAATCAGCGATACTGTTTGAATTGAAGCCAGAATTCACCCGACATATTTGTAGACACTTTGCGTCTACCCAGCTTCACTCACAAGACATGGAGCTACCCGAGGCAATGGAAAATTACATTTGACCAAGGGTCCCTCCAGAGAGATCGAACCCGGCGAACATAAATTTAAAGAAAACGTCTTAATCATTCAGCGATGCTGAATCTATCTATCTATCTATCTATCTATCTATCTATCTATCTATCTATCTATCTATCTATCTATCTATCTATCTATCTATCTATCTATCTATATATCCATCTATCCATCTATCCATCTAACCGTCTATCTATCTTTCTATCTATCTATCTATCTATCTATCTATCTTATATCTATCTATCTATCTATCTATATATATATATATATTATATATATATATATATATATATATTATATATATATACATGCATATATATATAGGTAGAGAGGTACATAAATAATTACAAACAAACACACAAACACACACATACACACATCATACACACGCGCGCGCGCACATGATTTTTATCTTATTGTTGTTTCGGCAAACTTTCTCTGGTTAATTATTTCTGCGCTACTTCATTTTACTTTCGAATTAACATAAGCTTAATCCAAACGTCTTTATTAGATCAATTTCTATGCCACCTTATCTAAAAGTGAATTAACATAATCTTATTCTTAAACTTCTTTAACATATTCCGCCTTTATACCCTGCACTATGAAAGTAAATCTTATTAAATTCGATATCACCCTCCAATTTGATAAGACGCTGCTTGAAAATTGCACCCACATATAGACACACACATGTATATACACACACATACATACACACACACATATATATATATATATATACATACATATATATACATACATATATATACACACACATACATATATATATACGTGCATACATATATATATATATATGTGGCTGTCTGGTAAGTAGCTTGCTTACCAGCAACATTGTTCCAGGTTCAGTGCCACTACGTGGCACCTTCGGCAAGTGGCTTCTAGTGTTTAGCCTCGGGCCGAGCAGAGTCTTGTTAGTTGATCTGGTAGACGGAAACTGAAAGAAGCCTGTCGTATATAAATACGTGTGTTTGTGTTTATGTATGTCTGTATGTGTGTGCGTGTGTGTGTGTGTCTGTGTGTGTGTGTGTGTGTGTGTGTGTGTGTGTGTGTGTGTGTGTGTGAGTGTGTGTGTGCGTGTGTGTTTGTGTTTGTCCACCCAACATCGCTTGACATCCGATGCTGATGTGTTTACCACCATGCTTGAATAGTAGTCAAAACCTGACTCTAAAATCACTTGAAATATTCAATACAGCACAAAGTGAAAAGCCATAAGAAAATAAAATAGTAAATTCGCAGATAGCTGTGGTGTCATAACGGTGTCTGTACGGTGTAGGCTTCAGGGACTCAATGAGGAATATCGTTTATGGCCGGGCGACAACGGCTCGGATCCCGCCTTGGTCTTGAATGAGGCATGGGGAATGGTGGAGTATACGGGCACAAGCGATGTTGTGGAGGAATAATGACAAGACGTTGAAAAACCTCAGTGTTATAATGTTTATTGTATGTTTAATGTTTATTGCATGTCATTATGTTTAAGAGGCTTAACGCCCCAATTCTTAAATGGACTATTAATCCAAAAATTGTGAAATTTAAGTAAGAGATTCATTACCTCGTTTTGTCTTATTCTGGGGGAAAAAGAAGAGAATAATGTTTTAGAGAAGCAAAGGATCGGCAGGCATTTTTTATCTTCTTCCATTAATATCATCCTTATCATCATTAACCTCATCAATGTCTTTGTCCAGGCGCAAACTACTCTGTATCATGCCTTTATGGCAAAATTTTTCAAATAAAGTGGCTTACCTACTAACCACATGGTTCCGCGTTCAGTCCCACTGCGTGGCACTTTGGGCAAATGTCTTCTATTATAACCTCACTCCGACCAAAGCCTTGTGAGTGGATATGGAAGATAGAAACTGAAAGAAGTCTGTCGTATATATATATATATATATATATATATATATATATATATATATATATATATATATAATATATATATATATATATATACATATATATATATATATATGTGTGTGTGGTGTGTGTGTGTGTATGTGTATATATCTATGTATATGCATATACATGTATATATGTATGTGTTTGTGTCCCATTTATCCTTCTTCCATCGCTTGACAACCGATGCTGGTGCGTTTACGTCTCGGTATTAACGGTTCGGCAACATAGATCGATAGAATAAGTATGAGCCTTACAAATAATAAGTGCTGAGGTCCATTTGCTCGAGTGAAGGCGGTTCTCCAGCATGGCCGCAGTCAAATGTCTGAAACAAGAAAAACGAGAAAAGAAAAAAGAAAATCAAATGCTATCGTCTGATTGATAATTAGCTGATATTTCTAGCACCGGGAGTGACCACGCGGAGATTCCCTTGTTAGCGATTTCTGCATTTGTTTAGGTCTCAGCTAGGCTAAAAGCTCTATGCTTTAATTATGTAGTTCTAATGTTTAGTTCTATGAATAAGTCAGCATTCACGTGCCGTGTCAATGACCTTTTGACACTTGGCCCCTTTCTGACGCTGGCGATATTGGCATTGTTGACTTGTAATTATTTATGTTTATTGGTTAAAAGCGAAATGTATAGGAAAATGTGAATGGAATGGGTTGTTTAAACAGTAAGGATAGGACTCTTTGTCCTTCTTTGGAAATATTCTCACCACCACTTGACACCGGTGTTGGTATGTTTACATCACTCTAAACTAGCGGTTCGGTAAATGAGACTGATATAATAAATATCAAGATTTAAAAATGAATAAGTCATTTGGTCGATTCATTCGACCCCAAAACGGTGGAAAACAAACTCTTCTACGCCTTTCTGTTCCCCTATTATTGAGCGGTTCGAAAAAAAAATGACCGACAAAACAGGAACGGGAATTTAAAACAAATTGTAAGTAGTGGGTCTATTTGATCGATTGAATCATTCAAGGCGATGCCCCAGTATGGCCGCAGTCTAATTACTGAAATACGTAAAAAAAGAAAAGGAAAGATAAAAGTAGCTTCATGGTTAAGGAGTTTCCGTTGAAAATGCCCATTTTGGGGTTCGCCGCCACTCCGTAAGACCTTTGGAAAATGTCTCCAGACGTAATTTTGTGTTGTGCCATATCTTTCGAATGGAATTTGGTTTTGGTTAACAGAAACTGTAAGAAATTCCACCTCATGTATGAGGATGTGTGTGTATGTGTGCGTGTGCATGTGTGTGTGTGTGCGTGTGTGCGCGTGAGTGAGTGTGTTTGTGTGTGTGTAATATTTGGCGGATGTTAACACAAAACGTAATCAGTCGGAAGTAACGATTCTGTAAGCACACCAGCTTGATGTTCTATGAAAACATTGGTTACTAATTTAAGTACAAGGCCAGCAATTTCGGGAGAGAGGCTAAGTCAATTAGATCGACCCCAATACACAACTGGTACTGAATTTATCAACCCCCGAAAGGATGAAATGCAAAGTCAACCTCGGTTGAATTTGAACTCAGCATGTAAAGACAGACCAAATACCACAACTCTCTCCAGTTAGGATTTGAATAGTCACCAGCAGCTTCACATAGACATCTGAATTAAGCCTAAGGATCTTCTAATGTGAGACTGAATTCCAGCATGCAGACCCAGTGAAACCGCCAGCTGTGTCCCTTCCTGTAAGTTTAATTTTGGGATCATTATACTTTATTACACGAACAAAAGTAATTACTTTTAGCGAAAGAATTTTCTGATTTTCCCGAATAATTTGTGTCTAAAAGCGAAATTATATAAAGGCATTTGATAAAGTATATTATTATTTGTTGCAAATGTTTGGCTGCTGGGTCGCCATCGTTCAACGACGAGGATTCGGTTCTTTGATCGAATAAGTTAATTGCGCAATAATTTACGCGTAAGTGGCTGAGTATTCGTCAGATAAATTTAGGGGGTGAGATAAAATATGTAATTTCTGATTTTTACGTTGCTTTCTCCCTAATTGTTTGAAACCGTTATGATGCAAGTATCGCTTTATCATTTTGCACTGTTGCATCATCCTTGAGAGTGAAAATTGGTCAGTATGACTGTTGTTCACGCTGACTGATTTTGAAAAGTAGTCAAAAAAATTTTAATTCAACTTTGACCCTATTTTAATTGAGTTTACAAGTAAAATATCTACATAATTTTTCACGTTTAACAATCAATATTCTTTTCTCTTTTGTATTCCAATATTGATGTCTAATTTGATAATCTGCAATTTTCAAAAATTTATGCTAAAATGCGGCAAAATCAGTAATCACAAATTTCAATCATTTCTTTTCACCACGAAAAAAGCCACTCCATCAGATTACAAAGATGCTATCGAAAATGTTTTATATAGCTCTATATTTAAGAGATGAGGAATTATGTACATTTTTGCATTATTTACATTTGACGGATATTTGTGTCATCTTGTTTGTTGTTAACACAACGTTTCGGCTGATATGCCCTCCAGCCTTCATCAGGTGTCTTGGGGAGATTTCGAAGCTGGGTTCTCATTCCTAAGGTATATTTCGTATTAAATTGATCACGGCTAAAGTTTCGTTAAACAACTTCAAAAACGCAGAAGAAATAGCAGGTAAATCTCCATCAAATCACGCAAATGTATCTCTAAAAGATGTTGTGCAAGTCTTTTTGTTTTTCATATTTAATATTGAAAAAGTGAAAAGGGAAATTTGCCTAAGATTTTCTTACTCATTTTGCCCCACCCCACCCTAAACTTGTCTTTTCTTTGCTCACGGGGACAGAGTTAATTTTCTGAAATAGGGTTCTGATTATGTTATAGTGTTTCTTTATGTATTCAGAGAAGGTTTTTTTTAAATCTCATATAGGTTTTCCAAGTTAGTGAAAGTTACTCATTGTGCCTCACAACACACCACCCTGAAAATGCTTTTCATACAGAATCAGTGTGACACTGTGTATGTACAGTTCCTTTTCCATCCGGGTTCTATAGAGTTCTCGTGTAAACAAATTTATTTAGAAGAAATGATTCGATTGGATGTCGCGGCATCTACCGTTTGTTGATGATTCTCTACTTCTGGCGGATGACACCATTGCACAATTCAGGCTATAACCCTCAAACCTATGGGTTTGTTTTGGGCTATTCGTTGCTGGCGAGGGATTTATAATGTCGGATTGCAAATCCTGTTTTAGTCCAACCTCTTTTAGTCGCCCTTCTTACCACACCCAGAAGAAAGGTTTTGTCTATTGTTTAACAAATCCGTTCCCACAATGCACTTGAACAGCGTAAAACGAAGTGTTTTGCTCAAGAAGGACAACACACCCCTCGAACGGGTAATCAAACCGTCAATTTAGCGATCGTGCGTGCAACTGTCTAAGCACTAGTCCAGCGCCTTTACTGGTATCTACTCGATAATCTCGGAAGGGTTAAGAGGCCAAATTCACATCCAGTTGGATTTGAACAGAAGGCGTTAAGCGACATCACCAAACACCGCGACACACTTTGTTCGACGTTGCTCAACCGATTCCCTAATCCACCGTATTTATAACCATAACCATGAATATTATTAATATTCGTATTATGCTCTTTTAGTATTTTCTGTCAGCTTTGTACAACACGAACACGCGTAAATGTCTTTTCTTTTTTGCCGGCAACTCTCTCCCCCACCTACCCCCCTCCACCCTTCTAAACTTCCTCTACTTCACACTAAGCAGATTATTCCGTTCCGATTCCGCTATCTAACTGTTTTTATACTATTATATAATTGTTTGGGCGGCTTATTTCCAGGGAAATTGTGTTTCATACGACAGAACAAATCTTATCACAAACAACCAGTAGTGGCATTAGTAATCGAAGAAATGCCAAAATCTTGAGGAATTCTGCTATCTGATTATTTCCCATCGTAATAATCACCATATTCAGTCGATATTAAGAAAGAAGAGATCAATATTTAGAAGGATATCGGATGCAAGTCAATTGAGACATCTGCAGATAGCTTTTTCTGGAAACTAGTGAATCTTCTCAAATATTATTCCGGTAAATCAAAAATAAGTAAAATAAAAGGAGGAGGAGGAGAAAGAGAAGAAGGTTCAATACCAGTCCACCATTAACAGGTTTTCTGGCTTCTATAAATGATACATTTTCGGGAGCTGTCCCAGGAGATGATGTGCTGAGCTGTGGGTTAAAGAAGAGCATGTATTCGTATCGCAGTTTAAGTGATGTCCCCAGGCCGAAGTTGTTTTCTGTTTGTTGCAAATGAACCTTTTTAGCAGACCTAGGGCTAAATAACGAAAACAACAGTAACACAACAAGCCAGCAAAGAAATTGATATCGGGAGTGGGGGTCAAAATATAATGAAAATCTTGCTAAATTCACAGTCAACCGTCTTAAAATGACAAAAAATAATTGGAAAATGGTGGTCATGATGGAACGCTTTTGATCATAGGTGTGTTTCAGTAATTCCAATCTCTCTTTGAAAGGATGAATACATTGGGTGATGTAGTCTTAGATACACTATGTCTGAATAAAAGATGGCTTTGTTACATTTGCAACATATATAGTCTTCGAGATACTTGATCTACTATTAAATTAATTAAAGCTGGTTTGGTTAAGCAACTTCAAAAACGGAGAAGAGATAACAGCTAAATCTGCATCAAATTGCTCATGTCTATCTTTAAAAGAATGAATACATTCGGCACATGTGCTTTTGGAATACTCATCCAATGAAACGCTAATTCAGGGAGGGAGCACGTAACGTTGTTGATCGAATAACTGAATCATACTATACTCTCAAATATCATGAAAAGAATTTGAAAATAGTGTTGAAGCTTTTTGAGAAGATTTATTTATGAATCGAGAAAAATGTTATATAGCTACACGCCCCCTATCATACACAAGTTTTTAAAATCAAGATCTCATATACATCCGATAAAATAGATGTAAATAAAAATTCTAAGTGCATTTTCAACTTCTTTCTTTAATACTTGCATACACAATCATACACACTTACATACATATATCATATGTGTGTATGTGCGTGTATGCATATATATATATATATATCTGTGTGTTTGTGCGTGTGTACATTCACACACTCACATACTCTTGTCTCAGTCTTGATATTGCGAACGTTCCCTGTTAATTATTTCTATGATATCTAATTCCTTCTCAAGTTCTCGTAATCGCTCTCAACGCGTCTTTTGTGCATTAATTTTCAGGGCTCTTTAACTAAACGTAATTTATCGTTATGTTACATTAAAAGAAAACCTCTTTGATATATTTCTTTACATACGACACTGTAAAAGTAAATCTTATTACAACAGATATCACCTCTAGTTCTGTATGACGCCTCTGAACACATAAACAATCCAACCTGTTGTCAGTAATTGACAAAAGAGAAACAATAAATAAACAAGTGAAACTGTTTTAAAAATATGCAATAGTAAAAACAAAGAAGCATTTTTTAATATTTTACTGCTTTTGTGGTGGGGTCCAGATTTGCCGAGTCCATAGGACGTCAGATAAAATATGTTAGGGGCTATTATTGACAGATTTTAATATTCTGAGTTCAAATGCTCCCGAAATTGTCTTTCATTTTACAACTTTTTATGTTCGATAAATTCAAGCACGAGTCAAATACTGGTGTCACTTTAATTGACTGACTCCTCGTGACCTTGTGACTATGTTACCAATTCTTATTTTATAACAGTATTTCTTTGGAACCAAAATTCCACTACACAACTTTGTTTTAAACCTTTGAAACCCCAAGTTCTCTTTAGCGATATTTCCATTTTTTACACCCCTGAAAGATTCAAAGGAGGGTGGCCACATTGTTTACCGTTGAAAATAATAATTTTCCTGCTAGTTAGCGAGCCATAAGAACGAAACCATCTAGGGGTGCAAATTTGTGTTTTCCAGAGACGTAATAGTCTAACGAAATGGCAGCTTCTAAAGATTAAAGTTCTGATATGAGCTCCTCATAAGATTATCATTTTTCTAATCATTTTCTTTATATGTAGCATTTTAATTAGAAAATTAATCCGTAAACGTAAGTCTGACATGATATATTGTGTTTCGTTTATGGCTCTTCTGGAAAATATTTGAAAATGTAATTTGACGCCCATTTATTGGGTTATTCCATAAATAATGCCGTTTTTTTTCAATTTCATGAACTAAAAGTTGGAGGAGGATGGAATAAATTACCTGCACAAATTCCTATAAAAGCAGACAGTAATTTTAACTTGTCCTTATTCTTAATGCAAGTTTTGAAGTGTGCAGATCGATTTTAACAGTTATTTTTCAAAGCTGTAATGGAAGTGACAAAGGAGCATATTCGGCATATTTTGCTTTATGAGTTCAATAAAGGCAACAACGCAACGGAAAGTGCGAGGAATATTAATGCAGTATATGAGGATCGGACACTAAGTGTAAGCCAGTGTCAATGGCGGTTCCAGAAATTCCGAGCCGGAAACTACAGCCTAGAAGACGAGCCTCGTGTTGGTAGATCTGTGGAGCTTGAGGATGACGTCCTGCAAACACCGATGGAACAAAATAACATCGCAACTGTTGAGGAACTAGCAGAGAAGTTGGATTTGGTCATTCTATGATTCATCAACACCTGCGTGCCATCGGAAAAGTCAGCAAATTGAGTCAAGGGCTTCCTCACAAACTTTCAGAGTTTAATTGTATGTAGAGAGTGAATGTGTGCTCTTTTTTGGTTATCACGTCTCATGAATGAACCTTTTCTGGACCGAAACGTGAGTGGTGACGAGAAATGGGATCTCTATAAAAATGAGAAGCGACAAAAACTGTAGGAAGAGAAAAGAAAAACACCGGCACCACAGGCTAAAGAAGGTCTTCACTGAACTTTGAAACTCAAACGAAACGATAGCAAAGATCTACAGCGAGCAGCTTGAGCAGCATAAGTCAGAGCTAGAAGGAAAATGACCACCGTTGCTTTCAAGATGAAAGATGCTCTTCCATCCGGATAATGCTCGACTACATACAGCGAGGATGGCATTCCAAAGGCTGGAGCAGTTTGAATGGGAAACGATGCCCCGGCCACGATATTCTCCGGACATTGCTCCATCTGATTATCATTTATTCCGCAGTCTTCAAATTGATTTAGATTGCAAAAATATGAATTCTGTAGACATTATTAGAACAGTGCTGGAGAAGTATTTTTCATCACAGACAAATGAATTTTGAAAGAGGGGCTTTGCAAGTGTACCAGGTAGATGGAAGAGCATTGTAGAAAATGAAGGAGAGTATATTTGAGATTTAAAAAGAACTTTGTTTATCTTAATTTTGAAAAATATAAATAAGTATAAAGCATTATTTATGGGATGACCTAATACATCCCAAATAGCCATAAGTGAAACAAGAAATATTTTAGCGGATTAACGATTATTGATTAAATATTTTATTCCCTATCAGACTTATGTTTACTCATTCCAAGTAGCACGGCCATAACTTCGGTTAATAGATTTGATTAATATTAATTAATTACATTTTAAACGGACTGATCTCCCACAGTCAACAACAAGTCTTTCTTTTCTCCAGAGTGTCACAATCGGAGATGAAATCGATCCAAGCGCATTACAGATCGATACGTAATAAAGATGTAAATACTGATTGCCATATTTCAGTGGGTAATGAATCAGTGCGGTCGAATTATCGACCTCAGAATTTGAATATAAAATATCATAATATCTTAATGGCCACAGAAACGCTGAAATGCAATAGCTACCATGGCGGGATCCGAACTCAGAAGATAATTGGACGAATCTATTTATTACAAGACATTTTGTCTCCCAATCTCACCAATGCTGCGCCGATAGAAATACCGATTCCATCTACAGGCAAAACGGCCGAACATTTTGGAGAGGATCCAGTCCATTAAGTTGACTTCAATACTTAACGGTTATATATTTCGTTGACCCCGCAAGAAAGACATGCAAATCCTAATACAGCAGGATTCGAACTCAAAAGAAACATCGTAACTAAACACAAATGTATTTTGTCAGATGCTCTACTGATTATGACAACCCAATATATATACTGTAAAAGTTTCATTCCTACTATAAATATGTTGTGGTCCTCCGTGGGTAACGATGACGATGGTTGCAGTTGATCCGATCAACGAAACAGCCTGCACGTGAAATTAACGTGCCAGTGGCTGAGCACTGCACAGACATGTGTACTCTTAACGTAGTTCTCGGGGGAGATTCAGCGTGACATAGTGTGACAAGGCTGGCCTTTTGAAATACAGGTACAACAGAAACAGGAAGAAAGAGTGAGAGAAAGTTGTAATGAAAGAGTACAGCCGGAGCCTCGTGGAGCTTTAAGAGTTTTCACTCAAGAAACACCCACAACGTCTGTCTAGGAATCGAAACGGCGATCCTTCGCCCGCGAGTCCGCTGCCCTAACCACTGGGCCATTGTGCCTCCACTATAAATATGGATACTATAAATATCTTATCTCTAATGATGTGTTAATGGTTGTCAAAACAATAAGACTCTTCTAATTTCTCTTATCACATTTACGATAGTAAGGCCAACTTCATCTTTGCCTTGTGTGAAGATACATTACTTGGCGCTTAAGGTGTTCAGCTCATAATCCTTAGGACAGAGAAGTGCGTTGTGCCTCTGAGCAAGGCCCTTCCTTTAGTGTAGTTCCATTGCATCCAGCTGAAGATAACTAATCGCCGAGTTCCCGTGCAACCCCACTCTCTCTCTCTCTCTCTCTCTCTCTCTCTCTCTCTCTCTCTCTCTCACTCTATCACATCTTCGATATTCTTCTGGGTTAAGAGTAGGAGGAGCGTGAGAGTGTCTCCATCAAGTTGCAGATTCACAGCAACGTAAGATTATCAACAAAATCTTAGTACAAGCTATCAGGGCTCACTCCCTTGTGAGTGGCGTCTGAACTTTATTAAACGAAAAGAAAGATTGCGATAGATAGATAGATAGATAGATAGATAGAGAGGGAGAGAGAGAGAGCCAGATAGATAGATAGATAGAGAGAGAGAGAGAGAGAGAGAGCCAGATAGATAGAGAGATAGATAGATAGATAGTTATGTAGGTAGGTAGGTAGATAGGTAAGTAGATAGATAGACAGATAGTTAAATAGATAGATATGTTTCTTTATTAGCCACACAGGGCTGCACACAGACGGCACAAATTACAAGGTAGAGCTTTTCTTTTTGGGGAGAAGAAAAAAGGGGGTAAGATTTTCGATCAAAAGGGATAGCAAAAAGGAAAGAAAAGGGAAAGAGAAAGAGGAAAGCAAAAAAAATCGATCAATAGGGATTGTGTATCACAGAAATGTCACGATATAAAGTGTAAAGGAGGAAATAGATGCGGTTTATCTGTGGAAAGAAAAGCCTACGGAAAAGACCATGGTAACTACGGTAACTATCGATAGATAGATAGATAGATAGATAGATAGATAGATAGATAGATAGATAGATAGATAGATAGATAGATAGATAGATAGATATAATTTGTACTTAATGAATGAACGATACTACGCGTATGTTTTGTTGTCAGTAGGACCTGGTGTTACAGATTCATGATATTGACTGTGACAACGACGAATTATGGGATGTTACTCAAACATGCTAATCTATTGTAGTATGGCACAGATCGGTAATCAGCGGATTAAAATAATCATAGTGCCTAATACGTCAATTTTCTCAATAAAATCAATGCTGACACGGACGTGGATTCAACTCAGAAAGTAATGAGCCGGGTTCAAATGCAGCAACGTATGTTATCCGATTCCCTAACGACTAACCCACTTCACAGCCTTAGTTACAATAACAAAAAACATAGGCGTGGCTGTGTGTTAAAAGGTTTGCTTCGAAACCACATGGTTCTGGATTAAGGCTCGCGGTTTGGCACCTCGGGCAAGTGTCTTCTACTATAGCCTATTTTATTTGCTAACAGATGTGGAGGTCCTATAAAGGACGATGTTACTGGTGTTTAAGCCCCAAGAAACATCTTTTCCAGCTGGCTACCGACACACAGTCTGTGTCCGTATAGTGTTTGGAAGGGAGGTCATCGCTCCCATCGCCACCATTACTTCATACTCACAGACCATGGCTGGAGATGGGAGCGATGACCTCCCTTCAAACACTATACGGACACAGACTGTGTGTCGGTAGCCAGCTGGAAAAGATGTTTTCCTGGGGCTTAAACAACAGCAACATCATCACATCGTCTTTATAGGACCGCCGCAATCTGTTAGCAAATAAACTTTACTATTCCGTACTGTTACTGTATACCTTTTCCTGAGAGATTTAAGACATCTCGTTTATATATATATATATATATATATATATGTATGTATGTATGTATGTATGTATGTATGTATGTATGTATGTATGTATGTGGCTGTGTGGTAAGTAGCTTGCTAACCAACCACACGGTTCCGGGTTCAGTCCCACTGCGTGGCATCTTTGGCAAGTGCCTTCTGCTATAGCCCCGGACCGACCAAAGCCTTGTGAGTGGATTTGGTAGACGGAAACTGAAGGAAGCCTGTCGTATATATGTATATATATATGTATATGTATGTGTGTGTTTGTGTGTCTGTGTTTGTCCCCCTAGCATTGCTTGACAACCGATGCTGGTGTGTTTACGTCCCCGTCACTTAGCGGTTCGGCAAAAGAGACTGGTAGAATAAGGACTGGGCTTACAAAGAATAAGTCCCGGGGTCGATTTGCTCAACTAAAGGCGGTGCTCCAGCATGGCTACAGTGAAATGACTGAAACAAGTAAAAGAGTAAAATAGAGCATACGAGCAAAACGCTCCCCGACCAATGGACTGTGCTGAGTTGTCAGACATTTAAAACAAATTTTCTCAAAACAGCTTGCCCGACCGTCCCATAGGCCTCCCCTTTGAGAAACACTGATTTAACCTTGGTTTTGTTAAACGAAGTTCAGGCAAAAAAAAAAAAACTTCTTTCCTTCCTTCACGTCAAGTTTGAAGAAAATATCTCTTTTGCATCTTACTTTTTGGTCTCTAAAATATACTGCATTTTGTGGCATTATTTCAAGCCAGCCGGCTTTTTTTTGCGCAAACTGCACGTGCATTTTTCTCGCGTACGCGTAGCATCGATCACAACAACTGATGTACTTGTGCGTACAAATGCACGCCCCCACGCCTTTATCGATCGCATTCTCACCTGGAATTGATTTTTGTAATTTTTTCAAGACTTATACTCGCCCTGATACCGTCGGTATCTACATATCAAATTTGAGCGCAATCGGATGGATGATGCCCGAGATCCTAGAAGACAAAGACACACAGAACGGATTTTATATAATAGATATGTATACACACAAATATACCTATATATATATATATATGAATACATATACGTGCGTATATATATATACGTGCGTATATATATATATATATATATATATATATATCAATATAAGGGTAACAAAAAATTCAAGAAAAATTTTCTGCAACCAGCGGTCAAGTGAGAAAATATAGTCACAGACTATCTAATATATTCAACAAATAATTAAGGAATGACTCTGAGAAGGTCGTTCGACTCACTTGAAAAGAGCAGCTAAACTCAAAACCGCAAAAATAGCAGTAATTCTGAAACTAGAGGACAAATAAAAACATTTATCCCCTTCAAACTTTGTACCCTGCAAGGTTTCAACATCTTTCACGCAATCAAATTTAATTAAATTAAATTAAATCCGTTTACGCTTGGCTTGTCTCGTCAGCAAACTCAAGAGCAGCTAAACTCAAAGAGCAGCTAAACTCAAAACCGCAAAAATAGTAGTAATTCTGAAACTAGAGGAGAAATAAAAAAGGGGATAAATGTGTTTATTTCTCCTCTAGTTTCAGAATTACTACTACTTTTGCGGTTTTGAGTTTAGCTGCTCTTTTCAAGTGAGTCGAATGACCTTCTCAGGGTCATTCCTTAATTATTTGTTGAATATATTATATAGTCTGTGACTATCTCCATTTTCTCACTTGACCGCTGGTTGCAGAAAATTTTTCTTGAATTTTTTGTTACCCTTATATTGATTAATTAATGAATTCTTGACTAATTCTGAAATTTGTATCAGCAGTTTATATTTGCTGCGGAGTAGATGGCGCGATTACGGTGAATTCGAAAATTTAGGATATATAGACCCGAGGCTTAGATGGTGTAGCCTCGTGTATATATATCTTCCTCCTCTTTTGGTGACTTTGCTGACGAGACAAGCCAAGCGTAAACGGATTTAATTTAATTTAATTAAATTTGATTGCGTGAAAGATGTTGAAACCTTGCAGGGTACAAAGTTTGAAGGGGATAAATGTTTTTATTTCTCCTCTAGTTTCAGAATTACTACTATTTTTGCGGTTTTGAGTTTAGCTGCTCTTTTCAAGTGAGTCGAACGACCTTCTCAGGGTGATTCCTTAATTATTTGTTTTATATATATATATATATATATATTATATATATATATATACGTATATATATACATATATATATATATATATAATATATATATATATATAATATATATATATATATACACATACATATATACATATGTATACATATATATGCATATGTATATATATGTATTTGTCTGGGAACATGTGTTGGTATAAATCCTTAAATCCTTAAAAATATTTCAGCCCGAAGGCTGCGGCCATGCTGGAGCACTACCGTTGAATGAGCTACACTAGTATGTGAAACCACCTCTGATACGTGGCACTTGATCAACAAGGGAGTTCGATGCTGCTGCCCGCATCTGTGTTTCCTGCCGAGAGACGGGTTCATCTGGGACCCCCGACAAGAAGAAATCCAGTTTAGTTTTAAAGAAACCCACATCCACACCATGCAGGTCTCTCAGGCATTCAGGGAGGATGTTGAAAAGCTGTGGTCCTCTGAAATCCAAGCTGTTGCAGCATCTGGTCCTGAATTTTGATGGTGATGTTGGAATCCTTGGCACCATGCAGTAGCGCCTCGTTCTGCGGTTGGGGTAACTTTGAATGCCAAAGTTTGGGACAAGACCCTCCATTATTTTTCCCTGTAATCTAGCGTTCCGCAAAAGAGACCGATAGAATATGTACCAAGCTTAGCTAAATAAATACTGGGACCGATACGTTGAACAAAAATTCTTCAACGCGGTGCCCCAGCATGGCCGCAGTCTAATAACTGAAGCAAGTCAAAGAATAAAAGAATATCATGTTACACGCAAGAATTGTTGACTGGTCAAGAATTTGATTGTCCCAAAATGGAAATTAATTTTGATTGTATTCATTTGTTACACTAATGAAGTCGTATGTGTGTGTGTGACTGTATGTATGCATGTGCGTGTGTGTATGTGTACGTGTGCGAGTGTGTGTGTGTCTGTGTGTGTGTGAATGT
>NC_043015.1:53708296-53715796 GCF_006345805.1 Octopus sinensis | reverse complement strand
GACATTTTTTTTCGCCTCAAATTACGTGTTGGCGAAAACCCAACACAAATATACCACAAACAATTCTAAATGTCTCCCACAACGTCTAAGTTGCCAAATGCGACATATGGATTTTGCTATATATATATATATATATATATATATATATATATATCTATATATATATATATATACATATATGTACACTTAATAAATATATAAATATAGAATATATACATAATAGCCATAAGTGTGAAAATACGCGCAATGCGCATGCGCATTGGAATATGCAAACACACTCTTATACGCATTACATACATACATCTATGTACATACACAGACACACAACACACACACACACACATATATATATATATATATTATATATATATATATATATACGTATGTATTTTATATATATGTATATATGAGTGTGCGTATGTGTATCTGTGTGTGTGTGTGTGTGCGTGCGTGCGTGTGGGTGTGAGTATAGGCATACAATTATGCAACTCAATGTTGCGAATATTTCAAATCGTGCAGCGAAACATTTACATTTAAAAAAAATTATATTAATTTCAAAACGCTACAAGTCAACACAATTCTTCAACCACCACCACCACCGCAAGAACAGCAAAAACAACAACAAGAACTACTACTACTTCTACTACTACTACTACTACTACTACTACTACTACTACTACTACTACTACTACTACTACTAATAATAATAATAATAATAATAATAATAATAATAATATTAGTAATAGTAACAATAGTAATAATAATATCTATCTATTATTATTATTATTTTAGTTATCATTATTATAATTCATATCATTATTATTATCATTAATATTATGATTATATTATTATATTATTATTATTATTATTATTATTATTATTATTATTATTATTATTATTATTATAAAGAGCACCAAGCGCGTTGAAATAAGTTTAGAATTCGTAAGAAAATGTCTACATAAGAAACAGATTGATTTATACACCAAAAATTACATTTATCAAATACTTGAACAACATCAATCATTTGAAGAATTTCATTATATGGTTACGTTTATCACAAACGAAAACGAAGTTTCCCATAGCAAACCGGAGAAACCAATAAACATACGTACAAATACATACATACATACATACATACATACAACATACATACATACATACATACATACATACGTACGTACATGTGTGTGTACATATATGTATGGGTATATGTAAACACACGCACGTATGCATATATATGCGTGTGTGGCTGTATATTAAATTGAGATTTTATTTAATTTTCGAAAATGTATGTACTGTCTCCGGCAAGACAAAAAGAAATGCTAAGATGCAATTTAAAGCTACAAAATGTATTAGAATATATGTCAAGGAATATCTTTGGATTTATTTATGCATTTGCTGCCATGCATAGGCACGCGAATATGCATACATTTACACACACACATTCACGCACGCACACACACATATGCTTTGTTGGATGTGTACATATATATATGTATATATGTATGTGTGTATGCATGTATATACGTATAAATATGTATGTATGCATGTAAGGTGTGTATGTATGTAAGTATACGTGTGTGTATATGTATGTATATATGTATGTATTTATTAAATATGCATGTATGGAGGTTTAAATATATATATATATATATATATATACAATTAATATAAATCTAATAGATAAAAAAGATATATAATGAGAGAGAGACGGAGAGAGCACCAAGAGTGGAGAATATATACAGTATATAAACTTCATGTATATATATATATATATATATATATATTATATATATATATATATATATATATATGTGATTTTATTTGATATGGATATATATGTAGTATATGTTTATTATATACATACATGTATGCATATATATATGCGTACACACACACCACACAACACACATATATATATATATATATATATATATATATATAAGTATATAAGTATTCATGCATATTATATATGGATATATATACTTGTATAGATGTGGTTATTTATATACATACATGCATAAATATATGTATATACACACACACATACACATGCCACAGACACATAGACTCAGATCCACAAACCTCACAATATGTATCGCCATGTTGTACATGTTTAACTATTCCCTTGTCTTGGAGAAATCAATTATTTTCTTTATCTCATTTAATTGAAAGATTTCTATCTAATTCTATAAATTTAGTAAATGTTCGTTCGACTTTTGAATTTTTTACCCTCTTTTATTAGTTCTTTACAATGTTTTGTTTCGTTTTATATTACAATCCGGAAACATTTTATATAAATTTGCTGGTTTTTTTTACTTTTTTATAATTCGTTTTGTCGTGTTTTGTTTGAAAATATATTCTGTCGCTATATTTTAAAAATATATAAACACGAAAATCATTTTTATAACACCTCATGTCGCTCAGTTCTGTCTGCCTGTGTGTCGGTTTGTCAGTTTGTTCTTCTATCTATCTATCTATATATTATGATCTATCTATCTATCTATCTCATCTATCTATCTCTATCATCTATCTTATCTATCTATCTATCTATCTATATTCTATATATCTATCTATATCTATCTATCTATCTATCTATCTATCTATATATCTATCTATCTATCTATCTATCTTCTTCTTTATTTATCTCCTCTTTCTCTTTATCTCTCGTTTCTATAATTTTATCTACGTTTCATCTTATCTATCTATCTATCCATCCGTCGTCTGAATGTCTCTCTGTCTTTCTGTCTGCTATCTATCTGTATATATATATATATATATATATATATATATATATATATATATATATATATATATATATATATATATATATATATATATATATATATATATATATGTATATATATATGTATGCACGTCTATAAATAACCATATATATACACGTATATATCCATATCTATGTATGTATATTACATATATATATATATATATATAATATATATTTACATATATGTAGTATATATATATATATATATATATATATATACATATATATATTATACACCACACACATATACATATATATATATATATATATATATATATATAGATATAATATATATATATATATATATATTATAATATATATATGTGTGTGTATGTAAATGACTTGTACTGGTTAGTTTCGAGGTCCACACAGTCTACTCCGGTAAAATGTTATAGTTACTACTGTACCAGCATTATTTTTTTATACAGAGCAAATGTTTATCAGAGAAATTGCGATGAACATAATTATACGTCTTGATCCCTACATTCGATTCCCCCATTGTAGTTCTTTGAAATCATCGCTCTAAGATGTTCAGAGTTCAATTGAATGCTTATCCAGAATGGTTCTTCAAGTGAACAGGATTGCATTATGCAAGAGAGATCAAAAATGTTAGTTGTTCTCTATAACACAGATTGAGAATCACTGTCAGAGTCTGCTTGGACTGCAAATGTACGCCCAACAGACCATCCACAATATTCAGAATAAGTTGGTATCTCTGAACAATACCCTATTTTTGCATACGGGTTCTGTTCCTCATTTAGATCTGATTCATTTAAATCGTCGATGAGAACCAACCATCCATGATGAACGAGGATAGATGTACTCTACATCATGTTAGTTGCTCCTCCCTGTATTTAATTATGCAACACATAATTTTTATGATGCTGACTATGAGTCATCAAAGTCGGTGTGTAATCGCTGCAGCAGAGCATCTTGCATTATTGCTGCAACAAATTGGTTAGCCACAACCTTTTACAATTATTATAATTATGACCAGACTTCAATCAAACACTAATCCAATGAGACGTTTGCTAATTACCTGTGTTAAAGCCACGCACAAAGCTAGAGCTTAGTGGGTGGGTATTTATGTAATGTATGTTGTTTGTATTCAAGAAGTATGTGAGCTGCCAGATTTTTTAGAGCATTGGAAATATCGCTTTACTTTCTTCATCTCATTTCTGAGTTCCAATCTGACACAGGTCAACTTTAGTTTCCTCCCACCGTGATGGATAATAAGGGGTATCAGCGAAATACTAGAGTCCGACCTAGCGTCCCGTCAATATTACTAGCATTTTCCTCTCACTCACGAACCGTTATTATTATTGTCTAATTCAAGGAGGCGAGCAGGCAGAATTGTTAGCACGCCGGGCGAAATGCTTAGCGGTATTTCATCTGCCGCTACGTTCTGAGTTCTAATTCCGCCGAGGTCGACTTTGCCTTTCATCCTTTCGAGATCGATTAAATAAGTACCAGTTACGCACTGGGGTCGATGTAATCGACTTAATCCGTTTGTCTGTCCTTGTTTGTCCCCTCTGTGTTTAGCTCCTTGTGGGTAGTAAAGAAATAGGTATGTTTCGCCTGTCATTACGTTCGAAGTTCAAATTCCGCCGTGGTCGACCTTACCTTTCATCCTTTCGAGATTGATAAATTAAGTACCAGTTGAGTATTGGTGTCGGTATAATCGACTATCCCCCTCGCCGAAATTTCATGCCTTGTGCCTGTAGTAGAAAGGATTATTATTATTAGTAGCATTAATGTGGCGAGTTAGCAAAATCGTTTGCACACCGGGTAAAATGCTTAGCTGCATATTCATCCGTTTTTTCGTTCTGAGTTCAAATTCCTTCGAGGTTGATGAATAAAGTACCAGTCACATACTGGGGTCCATGTAATCGATTGGTCCCCTCCCACCAAACATTTCAGGCCTCATGCTTTAGTAGAAAGGATTATTGTTGTTAGTGGTACTTATTCCGTTTTTCTATTCTGAGTTCAAACTCCACCGAAGTTGATTTCACCTTTCATCCTTTCTGAGTCGATAAAATAAGTACCAGTTAAGCACTGGCGTCGATATGATCGATTTACCCTATACCTCAAAGCTGCTGGAATTGTGTCAACATTTGAAACCGATATATCGTTCATCTTTCTGTTCTGAGTTCAAATTCCACCGAGATCAACTTCGCCTTACATCGTTTCGGGGCCGATAATATAAGTACCAGTTGAGCGATTGGGTCGATGCTATCGCTTTCCTCTCCCTCCTCCACAAACTGCAGGCCTTGTGTCAAGTTTTGGTATCATTACTATTATTTAGCTTCAATGAGTCAGGAAGCTGAAAGATTCGTTGGAAATTGCAAAAAATGCACTAACTTGTTTGTCCTATTCCTTACGTTCTTAGTTCAAATCCGGCCGAGATCACCTTTCCGTTTCTTTCTCAAAGGATCAGTAAAATACCAACCGTGTAAGTCGTTTATCAATTGAGTCGACCTGTCTTTCTTTCCAAAAACAGGGGGCATTTTAGAAATTAAAAACTATTAATATGTAACCTCAGATTGACAAATTTGAACTCGTAGCCCTATCATACAGTTATGAATATTTTCATCAAGATAATAGCAGGCATAAGTGTATGAAAAAGATGTTTACTTCGTAACAACAGCCCCCTGGATTCGATCTCACTGTGTAGGTCTTTAGACAAGTGTTTTCGCCTGTTGCGTAAAGCTGACTAATAACAATGTGAGTAGAACTGTGCTGACAGAAAATGTGTGGAAGTCATCACAAAGAAAATGTGATAAATGTGTATGTATATTGTTGTTATGTTTTATTTCAAGATTGCTTGACAATAGAGAAAGGGCTGGTTTCTAACCTAGATCCAAGGCTCCTTCATTGGAATTTGAACATCAATAACAGTGTATTTTTGTATGTATGTATGTATGTATGTATGTATGTATGTATGCATGTATGCATGCATGCATGCATGTATGTATGTATGTATGTATTTATGTATGTATGTATGTATGTATATATGTATGTATGTATGTGTGTATATGTGTACATATGTATATGTTCAGATTTGTATGTTTTGCTTGATGTATGTATTCTCATGCATATAGTTGCATGTCTGCACATGCTTATATATATTTAAATGATAAACTTCTAAGAAGTTTTGCAGATTTTTGCAGTTCCGGTAAGGGATTAGAACTGCAGTCTTCGAATTATCTTTTTTCTTTCTGATTTTCAGAAGCCTAATTTCACAAGGTTGGTATTTAAGCAGCGTGTTATATATCCCATGGCCCAAAAATTACAGGTATAAGCGTGAACTTGTAATCTTGATAGAGTAACTGCAGATTACTCAATAGTTCAGCATAGATGTTCTCTTTTTCGCTGTTATTCAGCTTTATGTTAACGTCCACTAGACAGCTAATTTCCACAGCTGTGCACAGTTTCTCTTCTCTATCCCAAATCATTATATCAGGTCTGTTATGCTGACATATTACTGAGGTCTTCACTGGGTCATTCCACCAATACTCTTTTTTATTATAAGTGGTTATAGCTTCTACCATACTGTGGTTTCTTATTTCCTTGTTCTCAGGGTTATCCTTCCGAGTGATTTTATTATAGAGTGTCCTAACTACAGCATCATCAGTAGATAATACCGTGATGACATTTTCGAACTGCTTATGATGTGTGGGATATCTTCGTATGTACGTACGTATGTATGTATGTATATATGTATGTATGTATGTATGTATTTTATGTATACATGCATGTGTGTGCATGCGTATATGTGTGCATGTATACATATATATATATATACACTATTAAAACTGGGGAAGGGCATTATGCAAACCATAATATATATACATATATATATATATATTTATATATGTATGTATGTAAATATATATATATATATATATATATCTAGAGAGAGAGAGAGAGAGAAATAGATATATAGATAGATAGATATATGCACCATTATTGCAAGAAATAAAAGTCAAAACAACTCTTAGCCATGATAAGTGCTTTATTGTGTGTAAAAGTTGTTTTGACTGTTATTTCTAGCAATGCTATTTCTAACTCGTACCCTTGGTCACCTTAGTGACGTCTGTAGTTCTACCTTTTGGCTGTAAAATTCCGAATATGCCACATTTATTATATATATTTATAATTACAAGATTATTTGTCACAAGCTCCGAAGTTTCTGGGTAGTTGGAAAACCGGGAGGCCCTCTTCAGAGAGACATTAATAACAAGGGGAATGTCCCAGGAAACTGTCTTGGAGCTGTTGCTGCTTTTAGTGCCAGGTCATCAGTTACGCAGGCAACCATACTTACTAGCTGTTCCGCCGTTACAAAAGTAATACAAGCGGTCAAAGTAGCACTAGCGATCCTGATGCTAGGTTTCTACAGAAAAACCCAGGTGCCATATATAAATGAAACGAAGAAAGAAACATGCAATTTATTGCAGATAACATCCAAGGCCTCCGCCACCAGCCAGCTTATGATAACACTTAGCAACAAGGATACGTTGCACCAAAACGAGCGGCAATCCAAGAGTCAAACACGATGTGGAACGTGGGGAATGATATGATTAACGATGCTTTGTTTCATGTATATATCACAATGATGCAGGCAAGTGACCAGATAGTTTCTGAGAAATTGCAGAAAAAAAAAGGACCAAGGAATTATGCTGTTCTGTGGAAGAAATTTGTTCTCAGTCATC
>NC_043015.1:53680796-53703296 GCF_006345805.1 Octopus sinensis | reverse complement strand
TGGCACCTATCTACAATTTCAGTAATGTGAGTCAGCGAGTCATCGAGACTGCGGTAATATATTTATTTTCCGAGGAAACTGCGTCGAACAAGTAATGATGACGCCTAGGTACGAATTGGCGTCTCTTCGTACCGGATGTAGGATCTCTTCGTCAAGTAGAGATTGTAAACTGAAGAAGTAATGAGAAAACAGACAAATATATCAGTTTTGATATTTTATGATCATTTCAGAAGATAATTGAGAAGAAAAATAAAATAAATAAAGCAATACACTGAAAATAAGTGGCACACAATAAGAAGTCTAGCTCTCCACACAGCCAGGGAAAAATATATACGTAAGTGTGTGTGTATATATGTACGTATGTATATACGTATATATGTATATGTGTGTGTATACATAGATATATGTATATGTATGTATACATATATATATATATATATATATTATATATATATATATGTATATATGTATATATATATTTACTTGAGTAAGCGTAGAGTTACATATTCATGACGACTTTTATTGTTACAGTCATGTTTCTTTGTAAAGACAAGACAAACTTCAAGTCGAGTGTGTCTATATATATATATATATATATATATGTGTGTGTGTGTGTGTGTGTGTGTGTGTGTAAGTGTGTGTGTGTGTGTATCCGAATAGATATGCATAACTATGTATATATATATAAAGATGTTTATATACATATACATATATATATATACAAGCATTTTTTATACCTATATATAAAGACACAAACACAGAGTGGCTACAGAATGCAGACATACAAACACACACACACATGTATGTATGTGTATATGTATGTGTGCTTTCGTATATTGTGAGTAGTTATCTTATACATACCTTCTCTGATGTCATATATTTTTTTATATTTCCATGGCACGTATCAAAGGTGAGTGTGTATATATATCTATATATGGCAGTGAGGGATATATATATGAGCGTTAGTGAGCCCAACGTATATCTCCTTGTGGCTGCATCATGCTTATATATATACTTATATATATATATGTGTGTTTGTGTGTGTGTGTGTGTGTAAATATATATATATATAAGTGTGTGTGTGTGTGTGTGTGTGTAAATATATATATATATAAATATATATACATGTATATATATATATATATGTATATGTATATATATATATATATATACATATATACACATACACTTATATGCATATATGTACGTATACCTGCGACTATACTTTCATAATAATGAACGAGCTTTATTGTAACTGTATTTAGATATAAGATATCCAGATGGCTGTATATATATATATATATATATATATATATATATATATATATATATATATATATATATATATATATACTCACATACATACGTACGTAAACGCATGTACATGTGTATATTTCTAAGTGTATCTTTATGTATGCATATATCCAACTATTCCTATTTGAATATTTCTATTTCTCGATTAATATCTCTAAATATATGTATGCAAATTTCTTTATATGTATTCCTGTATATATATATATATAATATATATATATATATATAATATATATATATATATATATATACATACACCTACATTCATAGGAATATCTATTCATATGCGTGATTCATGAATACATAAAAGTATATATCTTTTGCGTAATACCGTATATTTTCATGCATTCAAGTATATATATAATTGTACAAGTGCAATTATACATAAAACATACATGTGTGTGTGCTTATGTGTTTATGCGTGTGCAAATGTATATATATAAGTACATGTTTGTATGCATACTGTATTTGGCTGTATATATAGGTGTACGTATTTATGTTTTGACTAACGCGGCTTTTTTATGCATATACAACGTAACTTGATCTATGCAATGACAAAACAGCGCAGACAATCACGTCACTTCCTATATTTTATTGGTAATAAACCTGTTAAAAGTAAAAAAAAACCATAACTATGGCTGACAGACATACAACTGTTAACATAAAACGCACAAACACACACACACACATATACATATACATATGTACATACAAATAAATACAATACAACGTACACATGCATATTAAATATACATACATACATACATTTATATTTCAAAATATATGGACAGCAACCATTAAATTCGATATCAATATCGAATACAAGACCTCTGACTAGACAATCGGAGGTGGGGAGTGGGAAATTTTACATCACGATATCATGGTGTTAGTTTTTTTAATTCCTTCAGGCGTCCATAAATATGTATGTCCGTATTTATATATGTATGTTAGTACATGTGTAATTGTGTATATCTGTGGAATATTTTTGTGTATGTACCCCCATTCTTCCAATCTCTCACCCTCCCTTTTTCTGTCTGTCTGTCTCTTTCTTTGTGTGATTCCCTGCGCATGTGCCATAAATGGAAGTTCCGGTATAAGTTCGTTGAGTTCGTCTTGTTTAAAACTTGAAGCTAATTTTTATGAAAATTTTATTTCAGTTCCAATGAAAAAAGAAATATAAAAGGCAGAAAATTACTGTTTGCTTTCTGATGTGAGCACTTGTAATAACTGTAATGATTGTATGATCAGAGTAATGTTTAACATGTAGTGGTGTGTTTACACACACACACTCATATATGTATATATGTATGTATGTATGTATGTATAGAGAGAGAGAGGAAGATAAACAAATAAATAAATAGATAGATAGATAGATAGATAGATAGATGTAGATATGTGCACATATGTGTTTATATACGTATAAATACGCACATATATATATATATATATATATATATAATATATATATATATCTGTCTATCAGTCTGTCTGTCTGTCTGCCTCTCTCTCTCTCTCCTCTCTCTCTCTCTCTCTCTCTCTATATATATATATATATATATATTATATATATCTGTACGTATGTGTATATATATATATATATATGTATATATATATGTATATATATGTATATATATGTATACATATATGCATATGTATATATATAATATATATATATATATATATATATATATATATATATTATATATATATATATATATATATACGCATATATAGCTGTGTGTGCCTCTGTTTGTGTGTATGCTTTTTGTGAATCGATATGTGTCCATGAGTCTTTCATCTCTAATTAATCAGTTTGCGGATCCAGACTCAGTTATAGGGTACTTTTAGTTCAGTCTGTTAATATGTTATTATTTGGTTTAAATATGTTCCGGTTTGTGGTTGAAATGGAATATAGAAGGAAGGATAAACAAAATGGCGCCTGTATGATGGCAGAGAACGGCAGAATATGTAATGTGTTAAACGAGTGGCTTTTGCTGGTGAGTGTCGTGGAATCATCAATTACTATCCTGCAATAGGACAAATAAAATTCAAGTATTGGTGAAAAGGAAGTGCAATGACACGATGATGGTAGGAATAATTAGTTAAACGATAAATGAAAGCAGTGAGAAGGGATTTTGTCAAAACGTTGGACGCCATTTTTGTTACATATTTTTTCTGTCAATTTATATATTTATTTAATTATTTATCGATTTATTTGGAAATATTATATAATTATCAGTATGACATGTCGGTGCAAGAGATAAAAGTGATTGTGAGTGGTTTCGACTTCCGGTGAATTAATAAGTAAATTGAACGAGATTTATTTTACATTATCTGTCGGAAGCCTGAAAGACAAGGGAAACGTCAGCAAAATTTGAACTCAAAGGACAATACTAATCAACGGAATGCGGTGGTTGATTTATTTGTAGATCGGTCGGTCGGTTGGTTGGTTGGTGCTTGATCAGAATAGATTGGGGTGGCCTTTGATCAACTGCAAACCACTTTTACCAACCCCTTCTTGTTTCCAAGAACAGTGTGTCAAAATATAGCCGACTAGATACATGATTCCACTTCTTTTTAATTCAACAGTTTGTGATTTCAGGAGTATTTAGCTGCTATCTCTCGCACGACAAGCCATAATGTAGATGTCCATTCGGTTTGGGAAAGATAACACACTACATTTTTTAATATATTGCAAGTAAGTGCACTAAGGTGGCACCTGACAGAATCATTAACACGTCGGTCAAAATGCGTAGTGGCACATCATGCGGATTTTACTTCCGAGTTCAAATTCTGCTGAGGTCCACTTTTATTTTCATCCTTTCGGTGTCGATAAAATAAGTACCAGTCATGTAATAGGGTCGGTATAGTTCACTATTTCCCTTCCCCGAAAATTCTGGCCTTGTGCCAAAACTTGGAACCAAAATGTAAGTTCACTATGAGCTTTGCTATTTACCTTGATGTACTAATTAGCAATTAATTTGAGTAAAGATTGTTTGTCAATATAACATGGCAGTCCTGGTTTAGGACGAATGTTGCTGAAATTTAGCTCCAGGAAACATCGTCTCCAGCTGGCTCTACGACACGATCTGTGTCCCTATATTTTCGAACAAGGTAATCTAGCACCCCCACTCAGTTCAAAACCATATCTGTGTATCGCGATTTCTGGCTTATTTCTCTTCATCAGCACAGAATAATTGTTCGGCTGGAGGTGCCGTATAGCCAGCTGGAGTCGATGTCTCCTGGGGCTAAATTACGGCAACATTCATCCTAAACCAGGACTGCCATGTCATGTTGGCAAAGTAGTGTTGCTGAATATCTCGCGTTATGAGATTTACGAATAATAATTTTCTAAGTAATTAATTGTTTGGAATTTCGGTACAACATCTACAGTTTTAGGGAGAGAGAGATTTTCCTTATTATTTCAAAGTCGATACTTAACTGATAGTTTATTTTATCGAACCCGAAAGGATGAAGAGCAAAGTTGATCCCTGTGGAATTTGAACAGAGTGCGTGATGAATCGGAAGAGATGCCACTCGACATTTTGTTTGACGCTCCGACGATTCTGCTACTTTGTCACCTTCTGAATAATTAATAATAATTTCTAATTCCCAATATACGCTTCAGGCCCTTAGATTTTGGAGGGAGGTGTTCATGGATCCATTCGGCTAATCCTAACCCTAACCAGATCCGTTATAAAAAGCAGAAATATCATCAAACCCCGGTTTCTGCTTCGCACAAGAAAATTTGGTGTTTGTTGATATTAACTTAATCAGGAAATGGAAAAAAGCGTTGGCCAGGATTCTAACTTTAATCGTAACTCCTAACTTTAATCTTTATTCCGGTGATTAACGATGCTTTCTCTACATTAATCGTTATGATCAGATGAATAGAATAACTAAGTAGGTCTGCTGAGATACTTCGCTTTATTTCGTGACATAGAGAGGTTCTTGTTTTTTCTGCTACCTTTTCTGCTGCTGCTGCTTCTGTTGTTGTGATTGTTACTATTGATGTCATTGTCGTTGATGCTGTTGTTGTTGCCGTTACTGCAACAGCTACTGTACCTGCTGTTGTCGCTTCTGTTTTTCTTGTAGCTATTACTGTTGTTGTTGATCTTCTTCATGTTGCTGTTGCTGTTGCTGTTGCAGCTGCTACAGTTTCAATAAGTGCTGCTTTTGTAATATTAATTGTCGTTAATTTTTATTAACCCCAGGTCAGTCCTGACCTAGTAAACCTGTAGTCAGAGATATCCTTCAACTGATTATACTATCTGTCTCAAACTAAATTTCCCTTTCTTTCAAAACTTAACTAGCGAATCCATGGCCACTCACCCGCAGATTAAGGCCACTACAAATTAATTCACTTATCGTCTCATAAATAGAGACATGTTAGATTTTAGTTATTTCGTCCAGTTCTATAGTGTTAGATTTTAAATGTTTACTTTTTAAACTTTTAAATTAGCTTTGGTGACCTTTGAAACATGCGAAACCTGAACGCAATAGAATTGACTTCTCAAGTTCGGCCAAACCGAAGAGGAAAAGGCATGTTTAATCCCTCAACATCTAGATGTACATGGCGGCTTTTTTTGTCGATCCGATTAAAAGTATAAGCGAAAAGAAGGAATGTAAAAATTGTGTCTTAGAAACGGTTTTGATCCTATGATGGAAGCATCGAAAAGACGAAATCATCTATTAATTTAATCGAAGAAAATGGCCGGCGCTTCTCGCTCTTCTCATGTCACCCCTGACGGGAAGAATTAATGGTAGAAGTGCCGTATTTTGGGGCATAAATGATGCACACCAATTTCAGCAGCAGATGTTCAGGGAACACGTTTTTAGCGAATAAAAATATGTTGTGTTGATAAAAAATTTAGGCATATATTTCAGTATTTCCACAATGGAATAAAATATATAATATAATGATGAATACACATGCACTTGTATATGACGAACGAAATGGATAATGATAATAATCTGTTCTAGTAAAAGTACACGGCTTGAGATTTGGCGGGAGGGGGGACTAGTCTATTACATTGACCCCAGTGTGACGATGGTACTTAAATTATCGACCCCGAAAGGATGAAAGGCAAAGACGACCTGGGCGGAATTTGAACTCAGAGCGTAACAGTAGACAAAATACCGCTAGGCATTTCGCCCGGCGTGCTAACGTTTCTGCTAGCTTGCCGCCTTATAAAGCATATAATATTAGCATCTGGGGGGTCCAAGCTTCGCATTTAGGACCCGGCTGGACTTTTTAAATACTTTGTTTGAGTTGCGGGAATGCATCTTTTATGCTGTGAAATATTGTATTTCTCTTGTAACCCAGAGGCCAAGTGAGAATTCATTTGAGTAAAACAAAGGCCACGTATTTGTCTTAATATGAGTAATAGACTTAATCCACCACCCGTGGTAATTAACGACTCGAACTAAATTTTAGTCTCAAAAGTTTTAATCAGCACCCGGTTCCCATTGAAGACACTCGTCCAATGTGCAGCGGGAAAGGAGAATTGAACCCGAAACAGTATCGGTGCGAGGAAAACGTAACAATACAATCGTGCCAACAGGTTTCGCTCTTCACGCAAGGAACGAACCTAATTAATTCATATTTCACACGCACACACAACACACACAAACGCGTGCACGCACAAGCGCATACACTAACACGCGTGCCTTCACACATACATACACACTCCCGAAAACATCTGAAGTTTACTGCAGCGGTCTATCTTGTATGACTGCAAGTATATTTATCTCATTGAAAGACATGTAGAAAGTGGAGAGGAAATTTTCCTTTGGTTTTTGTTTGCAGACAAACAAGCTTGTTGGCAAACATACTTCAACAAACTGTCTATTTAGTTATTAGAATATTTCCTGGAACGATAATGCCAACCTGAGAACCAGAAATAAATTCTGAAATAAATCCGACTGTCTAGGAATATAAATTGACAAATAATCGCACTGGCACCCAACATAAATAATCGATGGAGCAACTTGAAATTGGACACCGTTAGACAAGAGAGGAGAGGAATAATGCAACATTGGAAATAGCTTAACACATCATCTTTTCTGTCAGATCTATAATCTTGTTCTTCACATACTGCTGCCAACGAAACTAAATTATCAAATAATACGCCAGCTACTTTATACATTATGCAATATATCAACAAACATGTCTTTTTTTTAAGACATCTGACACCTCTGGCTTACAATATCAGTTTTCCTACAATCTGGGTATATGTATGTATCTATGCAAGTACTCATGTATGTATAGGTGTGTATGCGTGTATTTACGTATGAGTATATATATATATATATATATATATATATGCATTTTAAAATTATGAGATTTAAGTGGGGGAGAATGAGGTCCTGCGGAAGAATTAAATGATATGATTGGCATAAATATGGCGTAAGTAATTCCAACAACGCCGTCTTCAACCTTGTATATGTTAATGAGAATTCAAATTTAGCACAATCGATTGATACAGCATCAGTACTTGATTGACAAATGTTTTAATCATTTTATTATATGATCTCTAACACAATAAAAGCGAAATCAAAACTGAAAAAGACTCCGCAGCTTTTAAAGGGGCATAACTAATTAGCACAAAGCATTTTGTCCGATGATCTAACGATTCTGCTACATTTGTACCTACGTTTATCAGAATAATACTGCTTTGTGAGAGACCAACAATCCCGAATGTTTTTAGTTTGTCTCGTAAACTTAATCCGCTCTAATATACTGTGCATATTACTGGTGTATAGTTTTAACAATCTAGGAATTATGAAATAAACGAGTCGATTCAGAAGGGAGATAATCAATTGCAACAAGGCATGTTGTTCGCCATTTTAATGATAATAAGGTGTCTGGCAATACGTCTTTCACGAAGCTCAGGAACCACAGGGTCGGAGCCCAGCCCGGTTTCCAAGGGAACAAAGTGATAGAAATTACAACACCTCCCACTTAACGGGATGTCTCTCCATCGCAGGTGTAACCTCCTGGCTATTGTTGGAACGTATTTACAGCTTAGCGGACTGATGCAAAATGAAGTGTTCTGTTCAAGTATAAAATGCAACGCCGCCATTTGGGAGCAGAACATGCGATCCTATACTCGTGATGCAAAACCCCAATCACGAGACCACAGTATGGTACCAGGATGGTGTCAGTCCCCTCGTTTAATAAAGTTTTTAACATAAACACGAGATCTGAAATTCGGAGAAAAACGCTAATTGATTATATTGACCGTAATATTTGATTGATTATTTCTTTATCGATCCCCAATGGGTTAAACGTAAATTTGACGCTGGCGAAATTAGAACTTCAAACGTAAAGAGCTGGAACAGGGCCTGTGATTTGGCGGAGGACTGAGGTCTGTCACATCAACCAGTCAATTAGTACAGCATTATATCGATCATGTGGGGATGACAAGCAAAGATGATGTTGACAGATTTGTATAAGTAATGGCGTTGCTTTGCAGTGTTTCTTCCGGCATTTTACATTTTGAGTTCAAATCCCCACGAGGTTAATTATGTCTCTCATCCTATGAGTTCGGTAAAATAATGTACTAGTCAATTATTGGACTCGACGGTACAGCTAACACTTGCTGGCTTCATGCCTAAATCATCACCCTTATTAACTCTGTTCTTGACTCGGAATTCATCTGATCCTGGCAAAAATTATGTGGGTAACCCAAGATATCCATACGATGTCAATAATATTTTTGTCGCTTTGAGACCGCGACCTGTTCACTGACAAAATTCCGTGCAGCACAGAATTTTGTCAGTGAACAGGTCGCGGTCTCAAATTAACGAAAATATTTTGACAAATTAAATTTAAATGTTGAAGTGAATCTAACGGATTTTCTGTTTCTTAAATGGCTTATAAACACCTTCCACGTTGCAATTATTATTATTATTATTGTTATTATCATTATTATTATTATTATTATTATTATTATTATTATTATTATTATTATACGAAAATTCACTGATTATTTTGTTGGGTATGATGGAAAGTGTCAGCTTTCGACAGTCCTTGGTAAAATGCTAAGCAGCATATCGTCCACTATTACGTTTTGAGTTCAAATTCCGCCGAGGTCAACTTTGTCTTTCATCCTTTCGGCGTTGATAAATTAAGTACCAGTTACACACTGGGGTCAGTGTAATCGATTTTCCCCGTTCGTCGATCTTGCCGACCTTGTGCCAAAATTTGATACCATTATTATAATTTTTAGCCAAAAAAACGATTTCGAGAAAATCTGCTACAGACAAGAAATGATGTGTTTTCCAGAGAAATTAAAATGAGATTCAGATTAAAAATGTTCACGAAGACAACCTTGAACAGAGGAAAATTAATTAAGGACATTAATACCAATTCTAGATTAATGAGAAAATAAAGTAACAAACTGAGGAAAAGATATCCTTCAAAGGGGTGTGTTAAACATCCAATTACTGGTACTTCAGTAGGAAACCATATAAATATTGGTATGATTCAATAATAAAGATAAATTAAATATGGAGATATTCTATCGACGATCAAATATTTTATTATATTACAATATTACATTAAATACTATGAATATAATATATTACATAACATAATATTGTTGCAGCTGTAAAACCTGCTCCGTGTAAGCATTCGACTTGTTTGGGCACGCTTACGTTAAAAAAGCTATTTTAGAATGACTTTTTGCGGTCAAAACGCTAAAAATAACTGACCAACACAAAAAACCCAGCCAAGATTCAACCAAATCAAAAAAGAAATGCTAAGCAAACAAAGATGAACCATCCTACTCCCAATACGCCCGCACACACACACACACATTCACGCGCACACACATACACACACACACACATTCACATGCCCCCTTTTACGTACACACACATATATTCACACACAGTTGAAACGTTGCTTGAATTATTTTGTCAGCGCATAATTTTCATAATCTCACTACCAAGTACATCACCCCTTCCTTTCTCATTCATAAACACAAGATTATTATTATAGTAGATTATCGCGGTATCCATGGGAGCTATGAAAAAATGCAAAGCCATACCACCTGATCATTCTATACATCTGTGGAATTTTTCGCGCAATTCCACCCAGCCGTTTGACCATCAATTCCAACACAATTGCCCATGCCAAATTAATATGTATAGATTTTTCTGATATACATTATCAAAGTTCCATTATGTACACAATCACTTCATGGTATTTGGTTCAGAAAATATAATATTATGATTTCTTATATTCCTAGTATTGAATGTAATATTGTAAAATAAATAAATCATTTATGTAAGCGCATGAGTGGCTATGTGATAAGAAGCTTGCTTACCAACCACATGGTTCCGGGTTCAGTCCCACTGCATGGCACCTTGGGCAAGTGTCTTCTACTATGTCCTCGGGCGGACCAAAGCCTTGTGAGTAAATTTGGTAGACGGAAACTGAAAGAAACCCGTCGTATATATATGTATATGTTTGTTCGTCTGTGTTTGTCCCCCCAACATCGCTTGACAACCGATGTGTTTACGTCACCGTCACTTAGTGGTTCCGCAAAATAGACTGATAGAAAAGTACTAGGCTTACAAAGAATAAGTCCTGGGGTCAATCAGCATGACCGCACTCAAATGACTGAAACAAATGAAAAGAAAATTAATTAATTAATATGATTGTCTCAATAGAATATCTTTATATTTAATTTATCTTTAATGAAAAATATCTCATAAGAGTTAAGCAAATAAGATGAAACCTAGAAATGCAAATTCTCAGGAATATGAGAATGAAACAAGCATTAACCCCACAAAATAAACAGAAAGGCTACGGTGTATTTTTATAAACGGTTTTAATTGACGATTAATAAATAACTAATTTTGTAAAATAAAACAAGAACAAATGAGGTAAAAAGCAATAACTCTATTGCCATCCTTACAATAATTTATCATTATGATATTCTTAGCTTGACATTTAATTAAATAATTATACGTGAAGGCTCTTCAAAAAGTCTCTCGGCAGTGAATTCAGCCTAGGAAATCCTCACACGGCAGTAAATAAATTAAATTTTATATATTTATTTCTTTATTGCCCACAAGGGGCTAAACATACAGAGGACAAATAATGATGAACAACGGGATTAAATCAATTACATCGACCCCAGTGCGTAACTGGTACTTATTTAATCGACCCCTAAAACGACCTCGGCGAAATTTGACCTGAGAACGTAACGGCAAGCGAAATACGAAATACCACTAAGCAAGTGTCTTCTAATATTCATCTATAGCTCGCCAACCTAAACTTTATATATATATGTATATATTATTATTATTATTATTATTATTATTATTTTTTTTTTTTTTTTTTTATATTATTATTATATTATTATTATTATTATTATTATTATTATTGTTGTTGTTATTATTATTATTATTATTATTATATTATTATTATATTATTATTATTATTATTATGATTATTATATTATTATTATTTTATTATTATTATATATATTTTATTATATATATATATATATATTATATTAAATTTTATATATTGAAAATGAAGGACGACATTTTCAACGCCTCTTATAAAGTTTTTTAGTCTTGTAAAGTCTAATATATTCCTTTGTATTCTTATACCATTTTACATTACATTAAATTTATATTACAATATTACATTAAATACTAGGAATATAAGAAAATTGAACCCAGTACCATGTTTTTCGTAGGCAAGCTACTTACCACACAGCCACTCCTACGCCTCAAGTTGACAATTATAGAACAGAAACCCCAACATTTAACAGATATGCACACCATATCAAATATTACAATATTTACCATACGTCATTATGTAGGGGATCTTTTGATAGACATTTAACAAAGCACTGCACTGATTAAAAGTAGTGTTGCTATGTGTAGGACAATGAAACATCGAGGTAAAAATGAAGCTGTTACTTTGGTTATTCCCTCTGTTTTACTTGTTCCTCTCATTCGACTGCCATGCTGGAGCAACGCGTGTTCAATAAAAAAAAGAGAGATATAGGCGTAGGAGTGGCTGTGTGGTAAGTAGCTTGCTTACCAACCACATGGTTCCGGGTTCAGTCCCGCTGCGTGGGACCTTGGGCAAGTGTTTTCTAAAGCCTCGGGCCGACCAAAGCCTTGTGGGTGGATTTGGCAGACGGAAACTGAAAGAGGCCCGTCGTATATATGTAAATATATATATATATGTGTGTGCGTGTATGTTTGTGTGTCTGTGTTTGTTCCCCTAGCATTGCTTGACAACCGATGCTGGTGTGTTTATGTCCCCGTCACTTAGCGGTTGGGCAAAAGAGACCGATAGAATAAGTACTGGGCTTACAAAGAATAAGTCCTGGGGGCGAGTTGCTCGACTAAAGGCGGTGCTCCAGCATGGCTGCAGTCAAATGACTGAAACAAGTAAAACTGAGAGTATTAATAACGGTTTCATTTATTGCTACAAGGGACGCGGACGGGGACTTTTACAAGGACGAGTGAAATATAAATAGAAAAAATGATTGTTTATAACGATTACAAAAGACATGCGAGAAAAAGGAAAATTACACAAAGAAACGAAATGGCGGGAAAATCACTGACGGCCATTATAGAAACACCGTCCCAGCACACACACACACACACACATACAGACGCACGAGTAAACTCACACACGTACGTACATACACATATCATACAAACGCAGATACCGGATTATGATGACTAGTAAGGACACGTATTCTCTTAGAACAGAGGTTTTCAGTCTCCAGCTGCTGTATTTACGGTGTAATTATTGAAACAATAATTGCATGAGAGATTAGCAGACAGCGAGTTACGTATGAAAGGAATTTTCCATTGTCTGTGTAAGCCATTTCCCAAGTAAGTTAGAAGTAAAATGTATCGGTGCCTTTAATCCTTAAATCCTCAAATCCTTTTTAATCAGCGTTAAACAGACGAAATATAGGATGTTGGTTTATCAAGGCAACTCAGTCATATTTTCTACAAAAGTCAGCTTCGCCAACATCCAGGAATTCAAAGAGATTATTATTATAGATTCCAGCTAGAGAGATCGATAGTGAACGTGATCCTGAAAAGCTAAAGACTCAAGCCTGGAAGAGGTCACTCGGCCTGTTAGAAATATCAGCTTAATGCCTCTTTAATCCATATAAAAACCTACTGATGTGAAAGCCGAACGACAAAACCAACGCTGCAAGCTATGTGTAGGCAGTTGATCACACAGAAATAGCAGCCAATTCTTCATCACATCATGCATTACCGGTATAAAAGGAGTGGGGTATGCTCGATAAAATACATTGCCAGACACTAAATATATATGGGGTTGCCTTGACCGGAACGCCTTTATTGTCCGTGAGACTGGTTATTGCTGGTATGAGGTTATTTACCTTCATCAGGGCAGAAATAATACAGAAGTCGCGATACACAAATATTGTTTTCAGCTGATTTCGTGTGCTAGATTTCCCTGTTCGAAAATATAAGTACACTGATTGTGTCGTATCGCCAGCTAGAGACGTTGTCTTTTGGGGTTAAGTTTACAGCAACATTCGTCCTAAACCAGGACAGCCATGTTATGTTGGCAAACAATCTTTACTACAAAGTACTGTTGCTGAATATCTCTCATTGTGAGATTTAGAAATAGTAATTTTCTAAGGAAAAAGACGGTTTTCAATTCCCGGATCGTGTGATGTGTTGTGCTCTTGAGCTAAACGCTTCACTTCACGTAAATCCAGTCTACTCGGCTATAAACGAGTCACATTGAGACGGACCGGCATTGAGATATCAGTCCGTTATACAACATAGGTACTGGGTAAGCGGCCTAATGCATCTCACTGCTCAAGAAAGAAACCACTTTAATATCTTGGAAGATGAATGAATATCACATATTCTATTTCTCTTGATATACACATCGTTCTTTTTCACTGTTAAACGCACACACAAAACAAAAAACGTATTAATAATAGTAAAGACAAAAAAAATGAAAATACAAGTGATTAAATAACATGTATTTATAGACAGAAATGCAAATGTTGAATCAGCAGAGTATTAATTAAATCGTTTAATTCCGATATTCATCAGTTATCTGCTGTAGTTGTTCTTTGCTAGAAAAAAAATTCAAGCAAGCAAACAGCGCGACAAATTAAGTTTATTTTTATTTTTCATTTATTACAGTTTTATAACTGGTTGCTTTTAATTAATAGCAGCAAGGCTACACATATCTCGATAAAATATTGATAAAAATATAGCTATTGGCATCAACACAAATCATTAATATAACTAGCTGTTGTAAACTTTATCTGAAAACAGGCGCTGATAGCATCTGCAGTTAAAAACAATATCTTGCTGTGTTAGAGCGATTAAGCTGTCAGCAAACATCCTACAAGGACGGCAGCGGAAGTCAGTCGCCGGAAGTCGTCCGCCGGAAGACACCGTCAGACAGAAGCTCAGTTTTAAAATATATAAAGTGAAGCAATATTCAAGCGAAAAACCTGAGTGCTAACAATATAGCGTGAAACAAAATCTACAAGACTTAGGTGTACGTATTCGATAAATTCATTTATGTAATTACAACTTAGAACGATGAATAGATATACAGATAGACAGATTGCTAGACACAGTGATATATAGAGCGTTAGGAATGTGTGAGAATGTGTGTGTGAAAGAGGGTGAGAGAGGGTGAGCGAGTGTGAGAGAGTGAAAGAAGTGTATTATATACATGTACATATATACAGATATATGTATACATGTATATGTCTCGCTTGGCATATTGTACTTGCATATCTGTCAATTTCTATGTGTGTATGTATGTATGTATGTATGTATATCGCTTCTATTTTTTAATTATTGTAAACCTTCCACTGATGAAGGAGCCGGTTTCCAACAAAGATACAGTGCTCCATCTTTGGGATGTAGGTAACACAAACAAATTCACATTTGGATCTTGAGAAAAGTATTGCATATTTTTACTGTTCCATTCACAGCTTGCATTTGTAATGTACGAAGTAACCGGTCGATTTCCTTTTCTGAAAATCCCAGGTTATCCAGATTCTCCTTTAAGCATTTGCTAACAAAGCCTAGTTTTCCAATCATTATTGGTATGTATGTATGTATTCATGTATGTATGCATGCATGTATGTATGCATGTATGTATGTATGTATGTATGTATGTATGTATGTATGTATGTATGTATGTATGTATGCATGTTCTCGTTGTCTTTTTAATTCAAATAAAATTTAACCGGCCCCCTACTTGGTAGAAGAGTTGAGAAGGAAAGCATTTTGTTTTGTTCATCACTTTTTAAAACTTAAGAACATCTTGCAGACGTGTATGGTTTCAGATATCGTGATCATTTTTCGTGTATGAATTACGAATTTGCATTTTATCCACAAGAACCCAAGTTCAGTTGCACTTTGCTCCAGACGGGTCGGTATGTATCCATGTTCCTCCTACAATAATTATGAAGCTGAAAGAGTACCTTTGGTACGGGATTTGCAAACTCATTATTAATGGTTCTCTTGTATTTTTCCACATTGGTGTCCAGAGGGCAGCTGGCTGCCACAACAAACATACCCTTTCCTGATTATCCTACGCCTGATTTTCCTGATTATCCTGGCCAATTGTGTTTTAACTTGGCACCTCTTTTAATTTTTAAGTTCCACCAATGGTATTTTGAGCAATGAATCTCAATATAGTCAGCTTCCTTTGTAGGTATGTACATTTTTGTTATTCTGTTCTAGAACGTTCTGCTTACTGCATCTTGCTCTATGGGAAAATAATATCTAGAATACATTCTCCCACATTTGGCAGGGATGTGGTTGATGTCTTCTGTTTTGCTCTTGCGCAACCTTCTGTGGTTTGTGTTGTACATCCCAAGTATCCTCGTAGTATCTTCTCAGTGAGCTGGTTCTATGTTTTTTTTGTTTGTTCTTCTGGTAAATAGATTTTATCAATGCTCCGTGGGTAGATATCTGTATCAGCTTAATTCATTCCTCCCCTCAAGTTCATTAGCTATTCTAATCATGTTGTTGATCTCATAGTCACAAACTTAGGCAAGGTAGTAACCGGTCTCTTACCCCTGCTAAAGATATTATTTCAGTGTCGCAATACATGCTTTGTATGACATCAATACAGATTTCAGACAACGACCACCATCCTTTCATGAGAAAACAGCCTGTCTATATCTCCATTGATGCTTAAGTGTCCTGTTACACTGACCAGCGTGCGATTTAGAACAGCTATCTCATTGAGTTCTTGCAGTGGTCAGTTCAGATGACCAAACACAGGCGTGAAGAAGTGACACCGCAAAACTATTGCAAGCAACATGCATCTTGTGAGCTGAGAGATCTGATGTCCATATTCACTTTACTCTCATGAAGTATTAATTCCTGGTCTTCTCGTTATATATGGGTCAATCACATCTGACATTCTCATCTCGTCCAAGCTATCTGCTATTATCATCGCTCTGACCACTAAAGTTCTATATATTACTGTCGTAGAAATTCCACCGTCATTATTGCACGGTGATAGAGATCAGTGAGTGCCTGACGGCATTCTATATATCAGGTACCATGTCTTGGTCTTTTCTTGATTCAAGTAAAATGACAACAAAAAAAAACATGATAAAATCAAAAGATAATATTCTCTAGAACCCTTGCCCTCGGTTTAAGGCGGCGATGCCAAATCAGTTACTGCTTTCGAGTGCATACCTATTTATCATATGGACAATTGCTTTAATGATAAACTGAGGACCGAAAGCGCGGGTAAGCCTAACATTGCTGCTAACTAAATATATACGGTTATTTCCATGAACCAAACTCATCGCTGTTGTTCAATGTAAGAGTATTACATTCAATTAGAGTACGCCTCCGCAAAATCGTGACTTATAACGTTTGTAGGTTTGACCAGAATTCACAAGTAGTAAGCTTCGTTTTAGTATCCTTCTCTCTCTCTCTCTCTCTCTCTCTCTCTCTCTCTCTCTCTCTCTTTCTCTCTCTGGCATTTATCTCCACGACCATCTCTGGCAAGATCTACTTACTTGGCACCACTATTTACTGGTCCTCCTCCTGTTACAACGACGAATCTGCCTGTTGATCCGATCTACTGAATATCCCCCTCATAAAATTAACTTGCAAGTGGCTGAGCGCTCCACAGACACTTGTACCTTTAACGAAGTTCTCAGGGAGATTCAGAATGACACAGAGTGTGACAAGGCTGGCCTTTTCGAAATACTACATTTTTTGCCAGCTGAGTGAACTGTAACAACAGGAAATAAAGTATCCTGATCAACAACACAACGCATCGCAAGGAATTGAACTCACGACCTTGCGATCATGAACTGAATACCGATAATAACCACTAAGCCACTCGCCAGTTGATCCGATCAATGGACTGACCCGCTAGTAAAATTAACCTGCAAGTGGCTGAGCATTCCACAGACACGTGTATCCTTAATGTAGTTCTGAGGGTGATTCAGCGTGAACCGAGTGTGACAAATCTAGCCCCTTTGAAATACAAGTACTACTCCTTTTTGCCAGCTGAGTGGACTGGAGCAACATGAAATAAAGTGTCTTGCTCAAGGACTCAACGCGTCGCCAGGAATTGAACTCACGACCTTACAATCGTGAGCCGAATACCAATAATAACCACTAAACTACGCGCCTTCGCGGAACCACTATCTGATTGTCTTCTGTGCGTGTAGCTACTTTTCCTTACACCATGGAATACATTAGTTTCGCCAGACATGGAGCGTAATCTTCACCATTAGCATGGAGCATCTCTTCGAATATTTTCTGTTTGAAGTCGGCCTGTGTGGATTCGTTACATCGGTCTCCATGCAACGTGCGAGTTGGTTCGTTTTAAAGCTGCATTCGAAGTACCCTGCGGTATACTTGGCCAACATTGTTATTTCGATATACACCAGTGCCTTTTTTAACATTTCATGAATTACAAAGAGAGTTAAATTAAGCAGCAGACACTTAATAGTTTGTCCCAGTATGGCCGCAGCTAAATGACTGCAACTAAGGGAAATGAAGATAAAAGGAAAGTAGATAGCAACAAAGAGATATGAATAGATAGATAGATATACAGACAAGATACTTCAAGATACACACGTTCACACTCACATACACACATGCACTGTGTGTGTACTTGTTTGTGCGTGCATACAGAGACAGATACGTGTTGATACACTGAATGAGAATGAGGCAGAATTTGATTGATTCACTAATCAATAAAAAAAATTGATAGATTAATATATTGAATGACAGAGGAGTAACTGTAAAAATCCCTATTTATGAGCAGTAAGCAAAAAGTATCCGATCTTTGGGGCATAAAAAAACAATTTTCTGAATATTTTACAAATTTTATTTAATCGCTTTGAAAATGCTCCTCTTAGCAGTTCACGCAGTTCTCTAAACGCTTCTGCCGCTGCTGTAAGACCTCTGGAACTCTATATGTGGAAAGCTATGGAGCTCCCCTGTCGCTTTTCTTGCAATTTACTCTCGCATTTCAAATCGCTTCCCATTCACCATAGTTTTCAGTTTGGGGCAGAACCAGAATCACACGGTGCCAAGATGGGAGAGTGGGGAACCTGTCGAACAAATTGTTTGTTACTCTCTTGTACTTGTTTCAGTCATTTGACTGTGGCCATGCTGGATCACCGCATTTAGTCGAGCAAATGGACCCCAGGACTTATTCTTTGTAAGCCTAGTACTTATTGTATCGGTGTCTTTTTGCTGAACCGCTAAGTTACGGGGACGTAAACACACCAGCATCTGTTGTCAAGCGATGTTGAGGGGACAAACACGCCAACATATGCACACACACGTACATATACATACGACGGGCTTCTTTCAGTTTTCGTCTACCAAATCCCCTCACAGGGATCAGCGGTTGTGTATATAGGAATATTTCATCCGAAATTGGGTGGAATTAGTCCTCATTTTTCAATTAATGTGAGGATTACAAATCTCGTATCTGTGCTTAGGGTATTTATTTGAATCTATTATCATAAAGAATTGATGAATCTTAAAGATGTAGTAAGTTTAGAGAGGCGGTCATTCAAGATTAGACGTTAATGAACGGATCTATCGCATCTTGTTTGATTAATTAATCTGCGACAACGAGAACAACAGCAGCAGCAGTAGCAGCAGCAGCAATGACAACAACAACAACAACAAAAGCACTAATGCACCTGCATCTTTCAAATGGTTAGGATAATTATCATCATTCTTATCCATCTCCTTGTCCTCCTATTCCCATTATCGTCATCGTCACCATCGTCATCATCAACACCACCACTATTACCACCACCACTATCATTATCACCATCATCATAATCATCATCACCATCATCATTGACATCATCAGCATCACCACCATCCCCACCACCACCACCACCACCATCATCGTCATCATCATCACCACCAGCACCATCACTGCCATCATCACCAACACTACTATCATCACCACCATCATCATCACCGCCATCATCACCACCATCACCACCACTACCACCATCACCATCATCATCACCACCACCACCATAATCATCATCATCATCACCACCACCACAACCACCACCACCATCACCATCATAATCACCATCATCATCACCACCATCACCATTACCACCACAATCATCATCATCATCACTGTCATCATCACCACCACCACCATCATCATCATCATTGTCACCATCACGACCACCACCACCAAACTCAAAACGAACACTACCACCGCTACCACCACCACCACCATCTTCACTATCATCGTCGGCGTCGTCATCACCATAATAACCATCGAAAATAACAGAGACGAGGAAACCTTGACATCGCCCACACACTTATTTCCATTTTCGCAAACATCCACCCCGACCACCTGCCCTCAATGCTATTTTACCATTTCGCCATCTTTCACCGCAGAAATAGGCCAAACCGAGACGATTGTCAACTTGCATGTTTCTCAGACTATTTTTGGTCTCAGCCAACGCATGGTGACAGGTCGTCTTGGAGACGTCACATTCACACGGCAATGGCTGCAATTCACCACAAGCCATATTAGAATCGCTGCCATGGAATTCAATGATACCAAAGAATCAACAAATGATTCTTTGCTTTATTTCTTTTAGATCTTTCTCGATTTCTCCCTCTTCTAATCTTGTCTTCCTTTCTTTCTTATGTGTCCGCCGCATTCACTTCTTAAACTGTCTCCCTCTTACGCACTTCCACGCTCTTTCTATGCCTCTGTTTCTATCTCTGTCTGTCTGTCTGCCGCTCTCTCTCTCTCTCTCTCTCTACTTATCTATCTATCTGTTTGTTTGTCTCTCTTATAGGTATATATCTATCACATCTGTCTTTTCATCTCCCTATCTTTCTCCCTATCATTATTTCTCTTCCTGTATCTATCAATATATGAATGTATATATGTATTTATATATGCATGTATAATATATATATATATATATATATATATATATATATATATGTGTGTGTGTGTGTGTGTGTGTGTGTGTATGTGTGTATGTGTGTGTGTGTATTTATATATGTATGTTTGTATGTATTTATGTGTGTATACACTTTTACTCTCTTTTACTTGTTTCAGTCATTTGACTGCGGCCATGCTGGAGCACCGCCTTTAGTCGAGCAAATCGACCCCGGGACTTATTCTTTGTAAGCCCAGTACTTATTCTATCGGTCTCTTTTGCCGAACCGCTAAGTGACGGTGACGTAAACATACATCGGTTGTGAAGCAATGCTAGTGGGACAAACACAGACACACATACATACATATATATATATATATACGACAGGCTTCTTTCAGTTTCCGTCTACCAAATCCACTCACAAGGCTTTGGTCGGCCCGAGGCTATAGCAGAAGACACTTCCCCAAGATGCCACGCAGTGGGACTGAACCCGGAACCATGTGGTTGGTAAGCAAGCTACTTACCACACAGCCACTCCTGCGCCTATATGTTTGTATGTATGTATGAATGAATGTACGTATGTAATACATATATATATTTATATACCACTAGATTGACTGATAGATAGATTGGTTGATAAAGAGCGGCATATATGTATATATCTATACCTAAATACGTATGTATATACGTATAAGCGTAAAATACAAATACATACACGTATATATATATGTAAATATATATATAAGCCTGTGTATGTGTGTAAAGATATATATACACACGTGTGTGTGTGTGTGTGTGATTGTATGTGTGTGTGTGATTGTGTGTGTGTCTATCGTCTCATATTCTGTGGAAGCAGCTGACAGCCATTCATTTTGCTGCTATGGCAACAAGCTATACACATAAATGTCTGTTGCGAGCGTTCCAGAAATAATGTCATCATACCAGTTAACAAGTGAATCACAATTATCAAGTCTTTTCATTTGATGCCTCGAGTTTCTCTGCCTATCCCGCAGTGTTTTAATCACCACCACCACCACCACCACCACCATTACCACCACTTTCATCATCATCATCATCATTATTCTAGTTTAAGGTCGGTCAACCGGCAGAAACGTTAACACGTCGAGCGAAAAGCTTAGCGGTATTTCGTCAGCGTTACGTTGTGAGTTCAAATTCCGCCGAGGTCGACTTTGCCTTTCATCCTTTCGGGGTCGATAAATTAAGTACCAGTTACGGACTGGGGTCGATGTAATCGACTTAATACCTATGTCTGTCCTTGTTTGTCCCTTCTATGTTTAGCCCCTTGTGGATAATAAAAAAAAAAAGGTATTTCGTCTGTCGCTACATCCTGTGTTCAAATGCAGCCGAGGTCGAATTTGCTTTTCATCCTTTAGGGAGTCGATTAAATAAGTACTATTTACGCAGTGAGGTCGATGTAATTGACTTACTCACTTCCCCTAAATTTTAGGCTTTGTGCTTCTAGTAGAAAGTATTATTATTAATATCCACGGTCTCCCTCTTTTCTTGGCAGACAAAATCATTCTATATCTGCCTTAGGGTGGTGCATTCTATGCATTGTCAACAATTTTTGTATTTTTCTGTCAAGATTACATATTTCAATAACTGACCAGTTAATGATATTGAAACTGTAAGTCACGACTGGTATGGCTAAAGTATTTATCGCTTCGATCCTGTTTCTTGCATTCACTTCTCTCTTAAGTATTGCTCTCACGCTGCGACAACATTC
>NC_043015.1:53665754-53680696 GCF_006345805.1 Octopus sinensis | reverse complement strand
TTTATTATTATTATTATTATTATTATTATTATATTGTTGATGTTGTTGTTGTTTTTGTCATTATTATATTTTAATATCATTGTTGTCATTATTATTGTTATTATTATATTTTATCATTATTATTATTATTTTATTATTATTATTATTATTATTATTATTATTATTATTATTATTATTATATTATTATTATTATTATTGTTGATGTTGTTGTTGCTTTTGTCATTATTATATTTTAATATCATTGTTGTTGTCATTATTATTGTTATTATTATATTTTATCATTATTATCTTTGCTGTTATCATCATCATCATCATCATCATCTTCATCATCATCATCATCATCATCAAGGTAGCGAGCTGGCAGAATCGTTAGCACGCTGGACGAAATGCTTAAACGTATTTCGCCCATCGCTACGTTCTGAGTTCAAGTTCCGCAGAGGTCGACTTTGGTTTTTATCCTTTCAGGTTCGATAAAATCAGTACCAGTTATGCACTGTGGTCAATGTAATTGATTAGTACTCTTCCCCACAAATTCTAGACATTGTGCCTTTAGTAGAAAGGATTATTATTGTTATCCTTGTTAATACTGTATACTAGCAAAACTGTTTGAGCTTCGTAGAGAAATGTTTTGCAGCATTTTTTCCGCTCTTTAAGTCTGCATTCAAATCGTATTGTGGTCAGCTTTGCACTTCATCCTCCAGGGTTCGACCAAATAAAGTACCAGTCATGTAGTTGGGTCGGGGATATGGACTGAATGTTGGACTTGTACCTCCATTAGAAATCATTTGGTCTACATAGGCACGAGTAGTAATCGCAACCATATGGTCTGACACTTTACCCATCGAGGTTTCTCAAGACCATCAGTCGAAACTGACCACCGTCGTGTCATCTCCATTTATAACATTTCCACTTCCACTCTTGAAACTTCTAAACATTAAAAATTTCTGTCTTTAAGTGTGGCTGCAAAGTAAGTGCAATCCTGGTTAAGAATTCCTTCATCATCCACCAAAGGTATCCTGATTCATTTACCTGAAACTTTCACACTAAAACTTCTACTATTTCGAATAAAATGCTGCTCTAACGGCAATTCTGCATTCGAATAAATATCATCTTATTTGTTCCATACAATACAAATTTTCAACGCTTCTAATAAAAGAACAGTGGAAGCACATGGCCTAGTGGCTACAGCAGCGGACTCGCTGTCTTGGGATCGCGGGTTTGAATTTCAGACTGGGCGATGTGTGTGTTTATGAGCGAAACTCCCAACCTCCACGCGGCTCCTGCAGAAGGTAATGGCGAACTTCTGCTCATTCTCTCACCACACATTTCTCTTACTCTTTCCTGCTGCATCTTGCAGCTCACCTGCGACGGACCAGCACCCCATCCAGGTGGGGAACCTATACGCCAAGGAAACCGGGAAACTGGCCCTTATGAGCCAGGCATGGCTGGAGAAGGGACAAACAACAACGATAGAAGAACAAATATTTGTTTGCTTACATTTATACACTCATGGTTGTTTTGTTCCTTCATTTAGAATATCACTGTTGCACACGCTTCGAAGATTGTGTCACGAACCCTTTTCTTTCGACTTCACAAATGCCGGATGTTTCAGTAGAGGTAGTTTAGTATATAGAGGCAAAAATGGTCGGTGGTTAACTGATTGAACGTCGGTCGCAACAGCACCGAAACACTGAATTATCATCAACCACTTCATTGCTACCAGCCATTCTCACTGGAATCCCGCTGTTTATGGAAGAACTACATAACTCCATGGTACTGCCGTTTCCCGTTTTCGTTTTTACTAAAATCTAATCTATACAAACCTTAACATTGCATTGGACTTGTTTTTTCTTTTTTTTTTCGTAAAATTCCCTCGAATAAAAGACATGGTTAAACAGTTTCATTGCATTTCACAGCGCGTTTTTTCTACTCGACCTCTCACACACACAACAAACACACATGCAAACACAAATCCATCCAGAATCACACTAGTCCATTATACCGCCTTGCTGGCATTACACATCTAATCTTATATCCTGTACCTGTACATTTGCAGACACACCCTAGCTCAAGCTTGTAATTTTCTATTCGCTCCACAAACATACTTAATTTCACCTTATTCACTTCTCTCGCGCTTGTTACGTTTACTTCCTTTTCTTCACGCTCATTTGTTCCTTCCGAAAAATTCTTGTTTAACTCCACCTTTTTCCCGTCTACGATTCCAGCGTGGATCTCTAACCCAACATCGTGCTTCTTTCCAATATTTTCCTTCCATTCTCCTTTGTTTCCCGTTTTTCTTTTTCTCTGTCACGTGGCCACAGAAAATCATCGGTTTATCTTTCCCAGTATTTTGCTTAATGTTGTTATATCGATTTCCCACTCTGCTATTTTCGTTCCTTTTGTTTTTCGAGTTTTTTATTTTTTAAAGTCAACATTTGAGAGTGTTTCGTAACTCTCACTGCTTGTATAATTATACTCGTAACAGTTATAATTAACCGAAAAATGGTGTATTAGAACGGTATTAGAGACCCAGAATACATTCCACACACATTTAGCGACGTAATTACAATATTCGAGTTCAAATCCTACGTAGATCAACATTCTCTTTTCCACATCCATGGTCGATAAATATAAATATGGACAAATAAATAACAATTGGAATTAATCTAATGCTTCCAGGACCATAACTGTCTGTTCTTTACCTACAGTAGAAATCTTTATTGCCAGGACGAAGATGACAGATGTGGAACGTTAAATAACGTGTAACATTTCTTAAGATACTGAGATGCCTCCTTTCGAAGGTAAAAAGAAAAACAAAGATGGGAATCACGATCGTTCTTTTTCTCTCAACAAATTTAATTCGTCATTGGTGTTATGTAATGCAATATTTCCGATTCAAATACTAACAGGCAAATGAGAGAAATCCTCTAATTACTGATATGAAGGACACTGAAGCTCAAGAGATGAGGTTTCAATTATAGCTTGAAAGATTGTAAGGACAATAACATTGTTAACATTCGCCTGAAAATATGAAAGACATAACATGGTATTCCGTTATAACTATAGCCATGCTCTGAAGACAGACAATACGCATACAAATTGTTGCTTGAAACCATTTCTGTACAACTAGATCGTTAATAATCTTTAAAAAGAATATGAATAACTTGAATAACTTAACATTATATTTCCTATTAACATTAATTGATGTTATAATTATGAATGGACAGCAAGATATAAATATATTGCTTTCTAACTTTGGCACAAGGCCAGCAATTTGGGGCGAGGGGATGAGTGGATTACATCGAACTCAGTGTTTCAATGGTACGTATTTTATCGACCCCCTAAAGGATGAAAAGCAAAGTCGATCTCATTCGAACACAGAACGTGAACACAATTCAAATGCCGTTAAGCGTTTTGTCCGACACGGAAACGATTCTTCCAAGTCGCCACTTATGAGATATAAATATATTAATAAACCAATCAAGGCAGGGAGCTGAGCAGAATCGTTAGCATGCCGGACAAAATGTTTTCCGGTATTTCTTCAGCGTATTTACGTTCTGTGCTTATATTCCCGAAAGCTCGATTGTATATTTCCTCCCTTTTCTGGTGGTCGAAATAGGTATATTTTGAGCACTGGGGTCAATGTACTCGACTTTTCCCTCCCACCACCCACTCAATATTTCTGAACTTCTGCCAAACGTAAAAGAAATGTGTTAAAAAATAAATAAACATACCCATAAAGAGTCTGTTGGTTCAACCAACAGGACAGCTTAGTTATAAAATTGGTTGCAGTTTTAAATGGCTACGTATTCCGAAGTCTCTTGTAACACTAACATAATATTCAATAACGGAGTCTTAAAAATAACATCTTCCAAAAACAACAGCATCACAACTGCTAAAAGGCAAGGAAGTATTGTCTAATGTAGTGATAGATATATTCTTAAAAAATGGATGGATAATCAGAAATATCCTCTACCATAAAGTTTGATTCACCAAACCTAACATGGTGGAAAATAGCAAAAACAACAATATGCTTTCAATTTATTTGATATCAAGCAGCGTCTGAGACCATTCCTGGTTCTGTGATACAAACTTCCGGTTTAAACTGGTCCAAATCAAAACCTTGCGTTAGATTATTTTATTTTCCAGAACCAAAATCAATAATTGCGATGTTAGTTTAGTAAGTTCTTTGATATTTTCAAATTATGTATAGCCCCCATGTTAGATTTGATTGTGCAGAACAATAATTAATTCCCTTCTTTCTGTGACCATCTCGTATTATTTCAGCTTATGTATCATTTACTATGGTGTCAGTTGTAGTTTAAGCTATCAATTTGATGACGTCACGAGGGTTGGATTTAAGAGACGTGTTGCAATATGGCTGCTATATTTCCTGTAAGAAATAGCATCTCTATTTCCCTTAAAATCTTCGACTTTGGTTTTTATTATTGTAGCACAGGTTTAGAAAAACCTGAAGTTGTCTGTGGTTAGCCGCTGGTCAAACTAACCTATTAGTAAGGCATTCCAATAATGACCATTCAGCCTTTTCTTCAGGAATACAATATCAGATATGTCCATTCGTAAGATTACAAACAACTCCGTTTCGTCATAAGTTAGTGAAATGCATATATTTTACAGCAGGGACTATGCGGTAGGCCATTAGAAAGAAAAAACACCAAACTTAGTCAACAGGATACATATACATATATATATATATACGTGTGGGTGAATGCATGAGTGTATACATACGTTTATATATTTATACACACATACGCATAAACATACGCATACGTAAATATATGTGAACGTAATATATATGTACATACACATACATATATGTGTACGTATATATATATATGTATATATATATATGTACACGCATGCACACACATACGTGTACACTGTTTGAACTGGAACAGGATACTGCGTTTTATATATACTATCCATATACCTTCTGTATCTATGTAGGATTGTTTTTCCATCTGCAACAAATAGGTCAAGTAACTATTTCGTATGTAGTCCTTTAGCGCTTGAAGAACTCAATTGTATTTTTTTTATTTTTCTGTTCCTATTTATTTTCTTCCTTTTTTTTGCACGTCTTATGTTTCTCAAGTTCTTCTTCAGCGTAGTGAATCCTTTTCTGCCGAAAGTTACGCTAACAGTCGCATTATCGTAAGTATAAACAAACGAGTTTCGCCAGTCGGTGTAAATGTCATTATCAACTAGGTTTTACAGGATATTCATTTTACTTGTTTATTTACTTGTTTATCTATTATTTTTTTCCGCTTTCTGTTACGAGAAATTGAGAGGAGGACGAAGATAATATCTGTTATAAGAGGTAAATATGTTGCGAGAGAACTAAAGGAAACGAAGTTAGACACGAAATGGAGGACGTTTGATACACATTTTAAACAATCCGTAGACACACGCACACACATACTCACAAACACACACAAACACACACACGAACGCACACATACATATATAAATCGATACATATACGAGAGAGAGAGCTGAAATGTTCCTGGCTTTAAGGGTATAGTGAAAGGTCCAGTTGGAGGCCGAAACTTCCAAGTTCTTTTACAAGGCTTAGAAAAACTGAAGGACCAATGCAGTAACGGTGTGAACCTGAGTGGGGAATAGGTTGAATAAAATCGTAATTAACTGATCCTCCTATATTTTTCAAACTCAAAGCCAGGAACTTTTCAGCACCCACCTCGTATAGATAGGTGTATATATATAAGAATACAGTGTACATTCAAACACATAAGAGATAAACAAAAAAATAGGATACCTGACTCACTAGAAAGAGCAGTTAAAACTCCAAGCCACTAATAGTTGCAATTCTGAAAGGGAATGAAAAATTATAACATTTACTCTAGGAAAAATAGGGAAAATGTTTTATTTTTCATTCCCTTTCAGAATTACAACTATTAATGGCTTGGAGTTTTAACTGCTCTTTCTAGTGAGTCAGATATCCTATTTTTTTGGTTATCTCTTATGTGTTTGTATGTACACTGTATTCTTCTATGAATAATGTCGTCTATTGACTAAATTTTCCTTCTCGCTAGACCGCTGGTAGCAAGGAATTTTTCTATTGATATTTTTGCTAACCTAAATTTTTAATTATATATATATATATATATAATATATATATATATAATATATATATATATTATGGGTGTACGTCTGTGTGCATGTGTGTATATATAACATATATATGTATATTTTTATATACATATACTTGTATGATATATATATAATATATATATATATATATGTTTATATGTATATATATATATATATATATGTTTCTATACATTTGTGCGTGTGTTTTTGTATGTATGTGTGTGTGTGTGTGTCTATGTAATAATTGAATGAACAGGGAAAGGAACAACATAATGAAGTACAATAGCTTACATTTGTTTCGGCTGTAAGAAACAATGAACTGAGATCTAAGAGCTTGTGAAATATATAAATATGAACATCATTTCACTTCCTATTAATGGCCTCAAAAGGGCCAGAACATATTGTATAGGCACTCAGCTCTAAGTGTGGTGGTTTTTATAGCAGAAATATCTGTTAGCTAATGAACGTGATTGCATCATTCCTATTACCCTGTGATCCGAGAATTTAGCAAACTTAGATAAAGTACTGGAGCCGTTTCCACCCTTCAAAAACTTTTCGGGCCGGTGCAGTGGCATGGCCGCACTCTGTTCACTGAAGCAAGTAAAAGTTAAAGGACACACACACACACACACACACACCACACACACACACACACATATATATATATATCTGTGTATGTGTGTGTGTGTGTTTTCTTTGGGTTGTATACATATATTAGCATACGTATACACAAACACGCACGCACACACACACACACACAAATCTCGCACTCAGTCGGTAACGACAACGAGGCTTCCAGTTGATCCGATCAACGGAACAGCCTAATCGGGAAACTATCGTCCAGGTGGCTCAGAACTCCACAGGCACTTTGTGTCCTGAAACTAGTTCTCAGGGAGATTCCTGCGTGACTAAGAATGTGACAATTCTGAGTTGTACCTCGAAAGCGAGGAATAGATCAATTTTGCCGGCTGAGTTGTCTGACACAACATGAAATTAAGTGCCTTGCAGAAGAGCACGACACTCCGTCAGCAAAATTGTTTTTCCCCACGAAATTTCGGGACCCTAGTAATGATCTCATCTGCATACAGCCAATCAGAGTTCACCTTGACCTTATTTTCAAGTTAACGAACACTACCATGTAAACTCATGACGAAGAACAGTGTTGTAAGTTGACCGTTCGCCAAGTCATGCCTGATTTTAGAAGGAGACAAGTTATTAGATATATCTGCATCAATACCTGTTATCGGATTTTGTTAGGGGTCCATGTGGTAAAGATATGGATGGGAAAATTCTGGTAGAGGGAGACGTACTAGCAACCCTCTCCTCTTACTGCTTTAGAAAGTAAACAACAACACAAATAACTACGCAGAGCAGCCATGGTTGAGACGAGAACAAAAACAAGAACAACAAGTGTTCTTAATAGAGAAGCGCAGCGTGGTCATTGCTTAGCCAAGTGACCTTATTCTATTACTCATCACTCGTTATGCGCTCATAAATCAGTTTGGTAGTTGAGCTGTGATTGGCTGTATGCAAGTGCGTTCAAAATTGGGGTCTGGAACTCTCGTGGGAAAAAAAACATTTCGTACCCCGCCAGGAATCGAACTTCCGACTAAATGATTGGGAGTCGAATAACCTTCATTTCTAAGCCACGGGCTTTCCCACACACTCATACACTCATTCATAACTTGCTCATGTATAAAATTACTATAATATTTACACTATATTCTTCACTCCACGCAGGTAAATTCTGCAGGTGCATCCTGAAAAATCTACTTCATTACCGACTCTAAAATGTCATTCATAAGAGGCAATGGCGCCTGTGTTATCACACAGTAATGATATGCGGTATATCATATTCTAGACATAACGATATTGCTCAAATAAATATTTAAAACTGAACACATTACTGCAGTAAACAAATCGTAGCTTCCTCCATTATGAACTCGGATAATATTAACAGATTGGAATACTTTCTAAATTCTTGCATAAGCCAAACAAATTCGGTGCGGGGGAGGATAAGTCGATTACATCGACTCCACTCCTCAACTGGTAGTTAATTATCGACACCGGAAAGCATGAAAGATAAACGCGACCTAGGCGGAGTTTGAACTCGGAACGAAATGCTGATAAGCATTTTGCCCGGCCTGCTGAAGATTCTGCCAGCTCACTGCCTTAATAAAAATGATGATGATGATGATGATGATAATAATAATAATAATAATAATATAATATAATAATAATAATAATAATAATAATAATAATAATAATGATGTTGATGAAGATAATAATAACTAAAGGCACTAGGCTTGAAATTTTGGGAGTCGGAATGAGTCGATTACATCGGTCTCAGTTTTTGACTGGTTCTTATTTTATCGACCCTGAAAGGATAGAAGGTAAAGTGGACCTCGGCGGAATTTGAACTCTGAACGTATCAAAAATAACAACAGTATGACTTCTATGATGCAATACCAGGCATCATGGCTGGTCGTGGCTCTCATGGCTTCTCATCTTAACAGATTGAAAGTGTTATCATGTAGATGATCTATTTTGGTATCAAAGATGGGCTACAACAAATATTCTGCTCATTACCACAGATTTGCTTGTTAGTTGTTTGACCATAACAAGTTGAGCATGGCTTCCCTAGTGGCTGACGATATGTGTATCTCTGATTATGAGCAGAATTAGTGGGGGAGCTTTATAGTCATGTGTTGAGAGGAATTATTCGGGGTTTGAATAATTCACCTTTGGAAACATGGGTACTTCGTTCATCATCCTTAAACAACCCTTATTCAGGGACCTTTTGAGGAGGATGGGCTACTCGACCTCAGGAAAATTCTAACTTCGCCGTACTTGCGAGGACATGTGCTGTATTTTTCAATATGAGATCACCATATCATGAACAAATGGTTGTGAGGCATTTGCTTGGTCTACCCTTATTAGACAGGTAGTCATGATGGGTGTACTGGACTTCATATATTTTAGCCCAGTGTCACCTTCATGGCATGCACTGCTCTGTCATTGACGTGTAATCACAGGGATGTGAATATATGTATATATGTATGTATGTATATATGTATGTATGTATGTATGTATGTATGTATGTATGTATGTATGTATGTATGTATGTATGTATGTATTTGTGTGTCTGGATTTGTTCTCCACCATCGCTTGACAACCGATCTTGGTGTGTTTACCTCCCCGTAACGTAGGAATTCGGCAAAAGAAACCCCTAGAATCAGTACTAGGCTTACAAAGAATAAGTCCGGGGGTCGATTTGTTCAACTAAAGGCGGTGCTCCAATAAAACCGCAGCCAAATGACTGAAACAAGTAAAAGAATATGTCCATTAGTGTTTTGAAGTGTTGAGTAAAGCACTCGCATGGTTTCGGCTACCTGGTGTCATCCGCAGTCAGGGCATATTTCCGTTGGATTTACTTCAAGAACTCTGCAGTGGTAGTTAATATAATGATAATTGATTAACTAACCAGAAGATGGATTTGGTATTAATCTTTATTTGGACAATGGTCGTTTCGACCCATCCTCCTACTGTCCCTTATGGGTGGGACTCCGTGCATCATTTTATGTTGCATCCATTCTGCAGTCTGGGTCTCATCAGGTATATCCATACATAAAGTTGTGTGTGGCTAAATATTCTGAGTTTAGGCTGCCATGTTGTAATACGCCCGCCTGGTTACGGGATGAAACATTGCTGTTATTTTCATTACTCTTAACTTTCCTAACAAAAAATGTAAACGTGTAAATATAAATATATTTGATATTTTTATATAAGCTTAAAGCTTATGGTGATCACCGTGCAATGACTAAGGAAAATAGTCTAAAAAAGGGGTATATAAGCCCTCGACAGAAAAAAGAAGGCTTTCCTATCCGCGTGAGACTCGAACCCACATCCCCTTGTTAACACAAATACACACTCGGGTCCCACACGGATACGTAAGCCCTCTTTTTTCTGTCGAAGGCTTATACGCCCCTTTATTAGATTATTTTCCTTAGTCATTGCACATTGATCGCCATAAGCCTTAAGCTTATATAAAAATACCATTATTATTAGCTACAGGATTGTAAAACATGGCACCGTATAAAATACTCTTCGATAAATATATTTGTTTATATTTACAAATGTTTACCATACATCCTTGCGTATGAACGACAGAATGTCTTTCTGAATCTAGTGTTTTGTCTGTTTGGAGCTGTGAGACGGTACCGAGTCCCGTTGGAGGTTCCAAGGTGCGTCTTGAAAGTGCTGATTCGCTCACGAAAGCCGTTCAGCTTCCAGAATTTCGCTAATGTATCGCTAAGATTTTATAATGCTGTATAATTTTTATATCACACTAGCAGTATCGCCCGGCGTTGTTCGGGTTTGTAAAGGAAATAACTATATAAGCATTTTTAGAGATGTAAAGTATAATAGCCATCTCAATGTGGCTAACCACTAGGGGGTGGGGGGTTACTGTAGCTTTTTACGTTCTGAGATTTAATAATAAATTTTTAGAGAGTTACTTGCCTTATATATGCCAAAAATGCATTAAAAATGGGAAAAATTGATGGTAATTTTTTTTTTAAATCGTAGACTCATCGTAGACGCGCGCTAATACCCAGAAGGGCTCGATATGAATCACGACTATAAGATACCCGGTTTTGGTTAAACTGCACCGCAAAATGTGGGAGTAGTTAGGAATTTAAATCGTAGGAGACAGACAGCACACAACCTCACTTTTTTATATAAAGATTTATTGAGAATTATTAAAGCCCGAAACTATGACAGGTTACTTTTAGTTTCACTCAACCAAAACCTCTATCAAAACAGTCGCCCAAGGTACCACACAGTAGGACAGAACCCGGAAGCATGTTGTTGGGAAGCAAGATTCTTACCACACATGGAATGAAATAAAGGAAATAGACGCAGGTTTTGAACGCTTATTCTTACAGATTTTTTTTCATTCTTTGCCTAGATCCTCATTGAGATATTTTCGGTCACCGAAATTGAAAGAACCATTAACAGACACGTTTTACCTTCTTTAACTACGGTACTTCAGTATGATATATGAAACGTCTACCAATATTTACAGACACGTTCTAGAGTAATGTTACCGTTTCAAGTTTAGGCAGGATTTTTCGCGTAAGCTTTCCTAAATTTCAACACCACTTCTGTAGCACTGGCTTAGTTTCCAATAACAAACCCAAATTTATTCTTTATTTATCTTTCTACCTACCTAACTCTCTCTTTTCCTTCTTTCTACTTCTATGAGTATCTATCTATATGTCTATCTATCTATCTATCTATCTATCTATCTATCTATCTATCTATCTATCTATCTATCTATCTATCTATCTATCATCTATCTATCTATCTATCATCTATCTATCTCTCTCTCTCTCTCTCTCTCTCTCTCTCCTCTCTCTCTCTCTCTATATATATATATATATATAATATATATATATATATATATATATATTTTTCGTATGTATGTATGTATTTACATATATAAACGCGAGCACAGAGATGTACATATATAGTTATATATATGCGCATACATATATATCTAAAACAAATAGAAAGAGAAGTGAAGAGAGAGAAAGAAATACATAAGAAGACACACGCATGTATATATATGTGTGTGTGTGTGTGTGTGTGTGTGCTGCTAGCTAGCTAGATAGATAGATAGATCGAGCGTCCATGGATTAGAGGTGTGTGTCTGGGAACATTCTGGATGTAGAAAAAGCACGCGAATAATGAGAATTTGCTCAATGCCTATAGCTCTATTAAACATAATCACACATCATGAGATAACTAGCTGAAATCGTTTCTCAGGACGGGATATATCCATCACTACAACCAATTACCACTCACGCTCTCCCAGAAGGTTTCATCACATCCGCCGTCTTAAACGATTAATTCAAATGAACTTCTTTCAACGCCATTGCTGTTCATACTGTCCTGGACACAGTCATTTCTGAATAACAGCACATCACTTGACTCGGGCCGAATAAACGCTGTATACACCACGTCTTCCTGGGAAATGTTATGTTCTCTAACAAATGTTAAAGAATATGAAGCAAGCGAAGGAAGAGATGCCGATTATATCAACCCTAGTGCGCAACTGGTACTTAATTTATCGACCCCGAACAGATGAAAGGCAAAGTCGACCTCGGCGGAATTTGAACTCAGAACGTAGCGACAGACGAAATACCTGTTTCTGTACTACCCACAAGGGACTAAACACAGTAGGGACAAACAAGGACAGACAAACGGATTAAGTCGATTATATCGATCCCAGTGCGTAACTGGTACTTAATTTATCGACCCCGAACAGATGAAAGGCAAAGTCGACCTCGGCGGAATTTCAACTCAGAACGTAGCGACAGACGAAATACCTGTTTCTGTACTACCCACAAGGGACTAAACACAGTAGGGACAAACAAGGACAGACAAACGGATTAAGTCGATTATATCGATCCCAGTGCGTAACTGGTACTTATTTAATCGACCCCGAAAGGATGAAAGGCAAAGTCGACCTCGGCGGAATTTCAACTCAGAACGTAGCGATAGACGAAATACCTATTTCTTTACTACCCACAAGGGACTAAACACAGAAGGGACAAACAAGGACAGACAAACGGATTAAGTCGATTATATCGATCCCAGTGCGTAACTGGTACTTATTTAATCGACCCCGAAAGGATGAAAGGCAAAGTCGACCTCGGCGGAATTTCAACTCAGAACGTAGCGATAGACGAAATACCTATTTCTTTACTACCCACAAGGGACTAAACACAGAAGGGACAAACAAGGACAGACAAACGGATTAAGTCGATTATATCGATCCCAGTGCGTAACTGGTACTTATTTAATCGACCCCGAAAGGATGAAAGGCAAAGTCGACCTCGGCGGAATTTCAACTCAGAACGTAGCGATAGACGAAATACCTATTTCTTTACTGCCCACAAGGGGCTAAACACAGATAGGACAAACAAGGACACACAAACGGATTAAGTCGATTATATCGACTCCAGTGCATAACTGGTACTTATTTAATCGACCCTGAAAGGATGAAAAGCAAAGCCAACCTCGGTGGAATTTGAACTCAGAACGTAACGGCTGACGAAATACGGCTACGCATTTCGCCCGGCGTGTTAAATTTTCTGCCAGCTCGCCGCCTTCAATAATAATAATAATCTTTTCTACGATAGGCACAAGACCTGAAACTTGGATGAGGAAAATAATCTATTAGATCGACCCCACTGCGCAGCTGTTACATAATTTATCGACCCCGAAATGATGAAAGGCAAAGTTGACATAGGCGGAATTTGAACTCAACGTAAAGACAGACGAAATACCGCTAAGCATTTCGCATAGCGTGCTAACGTCTCTGCCGGTTTGCCGCCTTAGGCGTATAGAGTTATAATGGTATATATAACAACATGAATGTGGTAAGGTGTTGTAGTAATTTATACATTCCTTGTCGAGCGACGCGTTAAGCTAGCAAAACATGTTCGATTATAGATTTGACAGAGTAGCGAATCACATGATCAATGGAGATTGCTGTAGTCGTTTGCTACGTTGCGATATTTCTTCTATCCCTACCAACAGACAATGAGATCGACTGGACCGTGTCCCCTTTGCTTCTATTAGGCTCGACATATATACATAGTCACTGCTGAGACGCTTCCACAAAATAAAAAAAGAAAAGCCGTTAGAAAACCGATTATAGCAGCGACTCCATCTAAGAATATCTGAAGAAGGAATATTATTCCGAAATATCATATCAGGCAATGGATGGCTCAATTACCACAGGTATATAGCCCATTGTCTGTATTATAGTGCATTGTTGTACCATTCAAAGCTTTTTATTCTTTATATACATAGTGTTGGACTTTGCGGTGTCTCATTAAACTAGACTTGTTTTACGAACGTGAAGGTAGCGACCCCTAATGTCATTGATGCCTCTATTATACTATTATAGTTTTATTAATGAGAAGAGGAGGTGGGGACAAAGAGATTGTGACCGAGAGAGAAGAAAAGGAGAGGGGGGAAGAAAGAAAGATAAAGCGTGTAGAAAAGAGAAAGAAAGGAATAGGTTTAAATTTGTGATAATTATTGGATGCAAAAGATCCTAAAAAGACAGAGCAGGAGACATTAGTGAAAGTGAGAGAAAATAGGGAATGGCGCACATTTAAAAAGAGATCAAATAAGCGAGGGAGGAGTAGTTAGAGGGAGAGAGAGAAAGAGAAAGACAGAGTAATGTATAAAAATAGAAAAGATTCAGAGAGAGAGAGGGAGACATAGAGACCGGAGAGAAAGAGAGAAAGACAGAGAGACGGGGGGTGAGAGAGAGAGTAAGAGGAAGACAGAGACAGGGGTGAGTGAGAGAGAGAGAGAGGAAGACGAACAGACAGGGTGAGAGAGAGAAAGGAAGACAGAGAGACCGGGAGAAAGAGAAAGAGAAAGGCAGAAAGACAGGGTGAGAGAGAGAGAGTAAGAGGAAGACAGAGACAGGGGTGAGAGAGAGAGAGAGAGGAAGACGAATAGACAGGGGTGAGAGAGAGAAAGGAAGACAGAGAGACATGGGTGAGAGAGAGAGAAAGAAAATGAAATCTCGAAATATCACAAGAGAACGAGTTGTAGAAACGAAAGAGAAGATTTAAAGATGGGGAGAAAGAGAGGGAAATCAAGATGGAGAAGGAGGATGTGACATGGGTTAAATGTTGAGGCAGAGAAAACTCGAGCAAACGAGATAAAGAAACACAGAGAGAGAGAGAGATACAGACAGCGAATGCAAATGGTGGCGGAAAATG
>NC_043015.1:53658254-53660754 GCF_006345805.1 Octopus sinensis | reverse complement strand
CCTCAATCCTTGGCTCTGATAGAACAAATATAGAAATCATCATCATCATCATCATCATCATCATCATTATCACCACCACCACCACCATCATCATCATCATCATCATCATCATCATCATCACCATCATCATCACCGTCATGATCGTCATCGTCATTGTCTACATCATCCTCATCACCGTCATCGTCATCGTCATTATCCTGATCATGATCATGATCATCATCATCTTCAAACCACCACCATCACCACCATCACCGTCATTATCATCATTCTATTATTATTATGCTTGGTTTTTGCTTTGTATTTGAACAAGTTGACTCCAAGTCTCACCCACAGACCTAAAGAGTCAACAAGTTAGAAGATCAAGTTATTCCTAGTATCATTATTGTTGTTGTTGTTGTATTATTATTATTATTATTATTATTATTATTATTATTATTATTATTACTATTACGATTATTAAGACGGTGAGCTGGGAGATTCGTTAAGAGGCTGAGCGAAATGCTTCGGGGCATTTTATCCGTCTGCAGGTTCTGAGTTCAAATTCCGCCGAGGTTGACTTTGAATTTAGTCCTTTCAGAAACGAAAAATAAGTACTAGTTAAAGTTTGGGGTCAATGTAATCGGATCATCTCCTCTCTAAAATGGCTGCCCTTGATGCAAAACTAGAAATTATCATCATCATCATCATCATCATCGTCGTCATCGTCGTCAGCCACTAAGGGATATGGTCAACTGGTTAAGGTCAAACAACTGACAAGCAAATCTTTGCCGTTGAGCAGAATATCTGCTGTAGCCTATCTTTTATACCAAAACAAAACAATGTACATGATAACACTTCCAATCAGTTAAGATCAGAAGCCATGAGAGCCACTGTCTGGTACTACATCAGGGCATTTCTTATGATTATTATGATTATTATTATTATTATTATTATTATATTATTATTATTATTATTATTATTATTATTATTATTATTATTATTATTATTATTATTATTGAGTGAGAGAGCAGTGCATGCCATCAAAGTGACACTGGGGTAAAATATACGAAGCCCAATATACCCATCATGACTACCCGTCTGATAAGGGTACACCAGGCACATGCATCACAACCATATGTGCGCGACATGGTGATCTCATATCAAGATAAACAGCACATGACCTTGCAGGTGGGGCCCAGTTAGAATTTTCTTCAGGTTGAGTAGCCCATCCTGCTCAAAAGGTCCCTGAATAAGGGTTGTTTAAGGATGTTGAAAGAACCACCCATGTTTCCAGAGGTGAATTATTCAAACCCCAAAGAATCCCTCTCACACATGGCTATGATGCTCCCCCACTACTTCTGCTCGTGATCAGAGATGCACATATCGTCAGCCACTAAGGGAAATGCTCAACTGGTTAAGGTCAAACAACTGACAAGCAAATCTGTGGTATTGAGCAGAATATTTGCTGTAGCCCATCTTTTATACCAAGACAAAACAATGTACATGATAACACTTCCAATCAGTTAAGATCAGAAGCCATGAGAGCCACTGCCTGGTACTGCATCAGGGCATTTATTATATTATTAATATTATTATTTATTGTCTTTGCACAGCTTCTAACTCTAGAGATGTTCTACGGTGTATTAACTAAGGTAAGAACTCTTAATTTTCGAGCATCTTCCGAAGTATCCTTGCGGTTTCTAGCAGTGCTGTTTTCTGCAAGTGCTCAACCATTATTGCAGCCCCTATTTGTTCCATGTACTTCTTGAGATTTTTCTCACTGTTCCCAATTGTTACTACCACCTTTTTCATCGACTTCAACTGCGTAACTTCCCAAGCTAACCTGTCATAACTCTCGACTTTTCTTTATTTCTTGTCGCATACCTTGTTGTCAGCTGGGCCTGCTATATCTATGATCCAGCACAGTTTGTTTTCTTTCTCAATTAAGACTATGTCCTGCTTCATATTCTCAATCTCATGGTCGCACTGAATTAAAATCCCACATGATCTTTGCATTATAATTTTCGACGATGCCTTCAGGTTTGTGGTTGTACCAAATTTTTTGTTCTGTCAAGTCCATACTTGTTGCAATGTGTCCAATGGACAAGCCTGGCTGTATTGCCGTGACATCTCTTATATTCCTTCTGCGCTTATCAATTTCTTATGTGTTGTCTATTCTATTATCTTTATCATGATCATCATCATCGTTATTATTATTATTATTATTATTATTGAGTGAGAGAGCAGTGCATGCCATCAAAGTGACACTGGGGTAAAATATACGAAGCTCAATATACCCATCATGACTACCCCTCTGATAAAGGTACACCAGGCACATGCATCACAACCATATGTGCGCGACATGGTGATCTCATATCAAGATAAACAGCACATGACCTTGCAGGTGGGGCCCAGTTAGAATTTTCTTCCGGTTGAGTAGCCCATCCCGCTCAAAAGGTCCCTGAATAAGGGTTGTTTAAGGATGTTGAAAGAACCACCCATGTTTCCAGAGGTGAATTAT
>NC_043015.1:53645754-53650754 GCF_006345805.1 Octopus sinensis | reverse complement strand
ATCTATCTATCTATCTATCTATCTATCTATCTATCTATCTATCTATCTATCTATCTATCTATCTATCGATCTGTCTGTATGTCTATCTATCTATCTATCTAGCTATCTATCTATCTATCTATCTATCTATCTATCTATCTATCTATCTATCTATCTATCTATCTATCTAACTATCTATCTACCATCTGTCTATATATCTATCTATCGATCGACATACATGAATATCGATACATAAATATCATCGTCGTCATCATCATCATCATCATCATCATCATCATCATCTTCATCATCATCATCATTATTATCATCCTCCCCACCACCACCACACCATCACTATCTCTGCCATCATGATCTTTATCATCACCATCTCCAGCACCACCGCCGCTGATGATGATGAGGATGACGATCTTCATGATCCTGATCCTGATCCGCATCATCATCATCACTATCATCATCTTCCGTGTAATCATCCTTACACTAACAAAACGCCCAACAATAAAAACAACACCAATTTATTTCTACAGCAAAGCAAATTCGAAAACTTCCAATCGTAGCCGTGTTTTACAGACACAGTTTGCAGCCCTTTTGCTAAATTGCTTCATTACGACGGGACACATTTTAGACGCAGATGCCTACCACAGGAACGTGCATATTTATTACAAATATATTACAACTCTCATAAATAAAATATATCCTATAATTATGAGCCAACCTCATTTGACACTTTCCGAAAATGTTTATATAAACCCGACCCTTTTATATGATGAGTAATTGTATAATAATTGAATATCATAGGTTTCTTATATGCCTCTTGGACGTGGATGGGATGTCCTCTGTCAATGTGAATAGCAATGTTAATTAAATGATCTTTTAGGTTTGTCTAACTTGTAAAGTACAAACTACAGAACTACCCGATCCCATGCCGCTTTTGTTTCTTCATATCTTTTTGGAAGATAGATATTTTTTTATTGAATGTATTAAAAAATACATTTCCGAATATTTCAGAATTTAGTGCGGGAAAAAATGGAGTTGAGTGGATACTCCATACGTCTCCTCAAAACATATGAGGAAATAAAACTGTGGTTTATTATTCTCAGACCGACCCCGATCCCAAATGGTTTTTCACTCCAGATTATAACATAATTGCTATTTATATCAACTAAAATGCATTTGTAGAACATTTTATCCGAAAATATTAGGTTTTCAAAGATTTATGAGGAAACAAATTTAGCTGGGTGAATTATCTGACCCCCATCTTATATGCATTTCGTTTTGCACATAAAATTCCGAAATAATCGTAATCTGCACCATCTGAATTGATTTTGTAGAAATTTTGTTAAAACACGTATTTTTCAGCAAGTTATGAGGAAAACAATCGGTGTGTGTTAATTATTCGAAATTCCAGTCCATTTCTCCGAAAATCTTTTTCACAATATATTCCGACATAATCCTTCTTTATACCATACAAAATGTGTCTGCGGAAAATTTTATGAAAAAATATCCATTTTGCAGAGAACCAAATCCACTGAGGAGGCACACATCTATAGTTATAACATCGTAAAACAGACCCGCGATCATACTCATTCAGGTGTAGTGAGTGATTCTACATCTGCCTCACCTCGTTTCTTTTCAGCATTTAAACTAGGTTACGAGAACTCAATTCAACGTTATCATAAAGTAAATTTGTATCGCCTTCGTAAAGAAATATATTTCTTACAAATATATTTCTTAAAGGGAATTCACAAAGATAACTTACAGTTCTTCGTTAAAATCATAATACACTTAGACGTTCCGATAAATGACATTACAGACACAGGTGTTCAGTGAAATAATTTTCACAGACATCCAATTAAATCATATTACACATAGATATACATTCAAATGATATTACAAATCTTCGTTCAAGTGTGTGATATTAAGAGATTATATTCAACTATATTGACAGGTTTATTCAATTTTATGCGGCAACAAGCCAATTAATTCTAATCCACAGGCGAAATATAGTTTGCCAGATATGGCAATATGCTTCGCATCCTTGCAGATCTATCTAGTAATCTTGTCAGTCTAAAGCAAACAACTTCGTCGTTTAATTTACTTACATTTTTTTCTGATTTCGAAATGGCGGCGGTGATTAAATGATTTTAGCTTATTTCTAGAGTAAAGAATGTTTGATAAGTAAATGAAAATTCATAGCCAAACTTAAAAGGTTTTTAGCTATTTTATTAAATGTTTTAAAATTAATTATAACCTTAAGAGAGGTATTTTAAGAAATTATTAAGACTCGTTAAACTTAGTGAATTTAGTTAGGCGGTTAGTTATCCACACCATTACTTCAGCGGAGAAAATGTTCAAGGGCATTTCTTCTGGCTCCTAATGTTCTAAGTTCAAATGTCACTGACGTTGTGTTTGTCTTTAAGGTGGTGAGCTGGTAGAATCGTTAGCACACCAGAAAAAGTGTTTGCGGCATTTCGCCCGTCTTTACTTTCTGAGTGCAAATTCTGCTGAGGTCTTTTCTTGCCTTTTATCTTTTCGGGGTCGATAAAATAAATATCATTCGAACATTGGGATCGATGTAATCGACTAGCCCCCTCCTCCAAAATTAATAGCCTCGTGCCCAAATTTGAAAGCAATCTTACTGAATTATGGCTAATTGCCTTACATCGAAGACTTGCATAGAGTGTAATTAGTGATGTAATTATTATCTACTGATTGAAGGTGGGGATCGCAGAATCGTTTCGGCGCCGAAAAAAAGCCTGTCTGGAGTAATTTTCCCAAGGTGCTTTCATTCTTAGTTAAAATCCTTCTGAGACTCATCTTTGCCGTCCATCAAATCGGGATCGTTAAAATAAAGAATCACTCAAAAACTGGGACGATGGTATCGAATAATATCCCTCACCTAAATATTCCTGTCCTTCTGTTTAAATGAGAAACTACGAGAATGCGCTGAAAAGATCATAATTTGATTATGAAGGAGTGATGCTAGTTCTGTGAAGTCTTGTACGCTTTAGTTTCAATGCTTCTTATTAATAACTGCATTGTTTCTTTCGTGGTAAACTGACATCTAACTCTTCAAAGAAGACTTCAAATGTAACTAGTAGCAGTTTCTCTTGAAAAATAAGAAAATTTGGCATCGTGATGCCACAAAATATCTACTGAAAACGGTTTAGAACTCGAATACATTAATGCTGGCATGGTTACTATATTATGGAATGACACGGCAGTTTTATCAACAGTGCAAAAGTGGGCGGATGAATTTAGGAGGGGAACAGAACATCTTTAAGATGACTCAACGTTTGGACGTCATGCAAACACCACCACCGAGTGGAACGTTGATCATGTTTATCACATGATGATAGATGATAGGAGAGTGACTATAAATTAGATAACCGAATTTATTACCATATCCCGTGAGACAGTTGATAATATTCTGCACAATGAGATTGGCATGACGTAGGTTTCTGTTCGGTACCTAATAAAAAGCGCATCAACTGATCACATCACGGGAAAATCTGACGTTGTTTAAAGCAGATACATCTGGTTTACTTAAACGTTTCCTAACCCAGGATGTTGTTGGCTTCATCACTTTGAACCAAGAACAAAGGGACAATCTAAGCAGTGGAGACATCTCTCTTCACCTGTTCTAAACAAAGCCAAGCTCGTTTTATCTGCAGGGAGGCTGATTGTCTCAGTTTTGGGGAATGTAGAAAGCATTGTGCTCAATGTGTTTAACGACTATCTTCAAAATGGCCACACCATCCATGGAATGTATTATGGCAACAGGGTGAGGCAGTTTCCAAAAGCTATCGAGACCAAACGCCCAGGAAAACTGAGTAAAGGTCTCCTGTTTTATCAGGATAATGACCCAGTACACAAGTCCTTGATTTCAGGGCCTTCTGTCTGTGGTTTTGGACTTGTTCATCACCCTCTCTATTCTGATTTTGACCTATCTGACTATCAACAGTTCCCTAACATGAAAAGAACACTTGCCTTCGAACAAATTATCGCAGTGATGATGATGTCATATCTGGAGTTAATGACATTTTTGAGCTATAAGATGAAAGATTCTTCACCAATGGGATCCAACCATTGCAACAAGGATGGAAAAAATATGTGGACAACAAGGGGAAATTTGTTGAAAGATAAACCACATTTGGTCGGCCTATAAAGTTTCAGCCGACCCTCGTTAATATAAAGCCATTCTGCTTGCGATCGTCTATCGCCTTATTATTGCTGATATGTAGAGTTATATCTAACAGCTACTATCTCACATTGGATGGATCCGTCTCTTAAGCGAGTCCATTATTGAGATCGTTCCATCATCTCCCTTTGGCCGGTGTCAACAGGCAGTTTTATCTGTCTGGTGCATTTCGAGAAAAATATTGGGTGAATGAGACTGTAGTAGATGAAAGCAGATTCCTTCCTTTTTGACGAAGCCCTCACAACGTTCTCCAGTTTCGTTTGAAGATGAAGATGATATTAAGGAGAGAGGAAAGCAAACAGGATTTGGATGTGCAAATTCCATGAACTTTCCATCACAAATTGCCTGAAGATCCTATACACCTACAGCCGGAGCTGTAGCAAGAGTGATTCGCACAAAGCAATATAATACATACATAGATACATACATACATACATACATAAACACGCACACACACTCACACACACACACTCATGCACACACACAGACACATATAAATATATATTCATATATATATATATGTATATTCATATATATATATATATATATATATTCATATATATATGTATATATATATAAGAGCACCATCCAAGCGTGATCGTTGCCAGAATAGCTGACTCGCTTCCGAGCCGGTGGCACGTAAAAAGCACCATTCGAGCGTGGCCGTTGCCAGTACCGCCTGACTATCCCACGTGCCGGTGGCACGTAAAAACACCCACTGCATTCTCGGTGTGGTTGGCGTTAGAAAGGGCATCCAGCTGTAGAAACTCTGCCAGATCAGACTGGGGTCTGGTGCAGCCAT
>NC_043015.1:53630754-53640754 GCF_006345805.1 Octopus sinensis | reverse complement strand
CAGGGCATTTATTATTATTATTATTATTATTATTATTATTATTATTATTATTATTATTATTATTATTATTATTATTATTATTATTATTATTATTATTATTATTATTATTATTATTATTATTATTATTATTATTATTATCATTATTATTATTATTATTCATATAAAGCCGGCGAGCTTTCAGAATCGTTAGCTCGCTGGAAAAAAGCTGAACAGTATTTCGGCAGTCGTTCCATTCTAAGTAAAAATTTTCGATATCGATAAAATAATTACCAGTTGAACATCCCCACTTCCCCCAAGCTACCCTTGTGGCGAAAATTTGAATAGTTATTATTAACCATATATACACAACAGTTTCGACTATCGGAAAAGAAACAATTATATTCTCTTCATCTACTGCTACTAAATCAGGCCTTCTAGCCTCCATTAGACTGTCAGTCTGAATGTTAAATTCCCACAACGTCTAATATTTCTTACTTTCTAGTACTTTACTAGGTTCGTGTTCATACATTTATCAGTATGTTCAAATCCTAGCTTTCTACTTAACTCCCAGTGGATTACTCCCCCTAGGTTGTCATGTCTTTTCTTGTATTCTTTCTGATTTGCAGAGCCTACATTGGGGAATCTAGTTGGTTTTTGTCTATCTTGGCTTTTATCCAATTAATCCTTAATGCTTGATCTTGTACCGCTACTAACAAACTTTCTGTCTCCCTTTTGAGCCTTCCTTTCTGTAACCATAACCATGTCTCACTATTACTATTTGCTGCAACTATCTTTGGGGATTTCCCATGCAGCGCCTACTACCAGTCAGATAACTTCTGCACTTTTTTTCTGGTTTTTAACTTCGTTTGGGATTTTGGTTTCCCTAATTATAAAGATTCATTATTATTATTATTATTATTATTATTATTATTATTATTATTATTATTATTAATATTATTATTATTTTATTATTATTATATCATTATTATTATTATTATTATTATTATTATTATTATGATTTTTATTACTTTTTGTTAGAGTGTTGCACTCCCGATCTAAAGATAGCGATTTCTGTCCCTAGACCGGCTGGTTGTGTTCGTTTGCATAACTTCTTCTCTTGTTGCTCTGTGACACCTGACGCGCGGCACACGGTGCACCTATTCAGACGGCGTCGATTTGATGGAGAGATTAAGCTAATATACTGCACATACATTTGATCACTACAAACAAATCACTTGTGCTGGCCGTTCGGCAGAAAAGGTGAACGGTCATACATCGTTTTCGATGTATGAAGAGTTCATTTATTTATTAAAAGTATCATTTCGATGTCTGGTGAGATATTCGCTGGAAAATGGCTTCGTAGTGTCAAAGAGTCTATTGTAATAGCAACACAAATCGTAGTAGAATCCAGTGCTAAGATTTTCGAAACATTCAGTCAAAATTCCGAGACATTACAAGACGTTCCAAATTCCAAGATAGACACACAGACAGACAGGCAGACACGAAGACATACCGGCCAACTAACAGACAATTGATTCCTTCAATTTCAAGAGTACCAAAACTACATACGTTTTATGTAAGCAATTAAAGTCTGTAATAACAATGCCATTTCTCTCCTTGAAAATTCTCCCATAAATCACATGTGGAGGGGCAGTGTTGTGGCTGTTAGCGCTGGTGGTGGTGGCAGTGAAGCTCACCTCCTTCCTCCTACCGTCTGTTTCACATATTCTGCTGTATCTGTATACATATGTTTCTACTTATAATAGTTATTACATATGTTATCAGGTAATGTATTGCAGTAACATTGCAATAAAACATAATCGGTAGTTTTGGAAATTCAACAGTTGAGCAGGATGAATTTTCCTCGTGTTAACACATAATAACAACACACACACACATACATACATACATACATACATACATACATACATACATACATACATACATACATACATGCATACATATGTTATCACCACCCGATAGAGAGGGAGAGAGAAAGAGAGAGAGAGAGAGAGGGGGAGTGGACACTGCTTGAAATCGACTAACAGCACAGTATTGCTTAATATTTGTACGTTTATAATGACGGGAAGATGATGACGATGGTGTAGATGATGGTGATGTTGATGATGATGGTGATGACGACGACGACAACTGATGACCATGACGATGATGATGATGATTATGATGGAGGAAGTGATTAGTGGAGATGATAATAACGAAGCGGGAAATTAGGATTGTGATGGTGATGGTGGTGTTGGTGTGTTGTCGTTATTGTTGTTGTTGTTGTTTTTGTTGTTGTTGGTGGTGGTGGTGGTGGTGGTTATGGTTGTCGTTGTGTTAGAGGTGGTCTGGTGGTGGTGCTGCAGCTGCTGCTGTTGGTGGTGGTGAGATTCCTGGTTGTGGCGGAATTGGGAGTGGTTATACTGGTAGTAGTGATGATGATGATGATGATGATGGCAGTACTGGTGGTGGTTACGGTTGTAGTTGTGTTAGAGGTGGTCTGGTTATCGTGGTGGTGGTCGTCGTCGTCACCGTGTTGTAATGGTGTGGTGTTGATGTGGTAGTGGTGATGCTGGTGATTGTACTGGCGGCGCCCCGTCGATGATGGTAATGCTAGTTGTAACGCTGTTGGGGTTGCTGCTAAGATGGCGATGATGATGATGCCGATACTGAGAACGAGGACGATGATGATGATGGAGAAGAGGAGGGAGAAGGAGGAGAAGGAGGAGGTCGACGACGATGATGAGGATGATGAGGTTGGTGATGATGATGATGATGGTGACGACGATAATGAAGAAAATGAAGAAGAAAAAGAAGTGGAGGAGGAGGAGGAGGAGGAGGAGACAGATGATGATGACCATCCTCATTACGATAACAACGTTAGCGGTAACAAAGCAGGTGTTATTGGTGTACGTAATTATGGCGGTGAGGATTACCAGCAACTCACAAATTATCGGCTTCAATTCTCAGGATACAGAGCAGCTCTCTCTCTCTCTCTCTCTCTCTCTCTCTGTAGGACAGAGAAAATAAATCAAGTCTGTAGATCGCACTTACACCAAGCAGAATCCTTTAATCATTCGACCTAATTAATTATTACAGTAAATCCAGTTTTGTATTTTAGGATAACAATATGTACTAAAATATAACCCTCACAAACGCTCACTACTTGAAAATCTGTTGTTGTATATATCCAGGGATCGTTTACAATGAAAAGGCAGCTGTGGTTTTCTTAGGGTCGGCAATTTTGTACGAGAGAGTCTTGTAGGATGTTCAGAGCGAAGTATTAGTTAAGGATTCGGGAAAAGGATACAGAGATGTACTACTTCTAGCGGCAACTAGCGGCCAAAAGCCTTTATACACTGTCGTCCAAACCTGCGAGAAAATAACAGGAAATTACTTCAACAAATTATCACATCATTCACAGAATGAACTACGATTTGCAGCGACTGGAAAAGGTATTTACACACAGCCGCTCGACATACTTAGATATAGCCAAAAATGGAGTAAACAAAAAATCACATCGTTTAAGATATAAGGACAAATACTAGAGTTTTTTTCTCGTGTATGACTATGGCTGAAATAAGAATAGACTCATTGAGAACACTTTGATTATAGCTCTGCCCAAGTGCCATTGGAAGGCAGCTACTTGCAACTCGTGTCCTGAAAGCGACAATCTTGTGCATAAAAACCGCCATATTATGGATATGAACATTAAGAGTTGTATAACTCCAATTTAAGTATTTATAAAACTATTATAAATTTATATTCATTTTTGGATTTGGTTTGCAAGATTCTTTATGTGAGTTCGTGTGTTGAAGCATATTTTGTTGTGTCTGGGGAGAGTCAATCTCTTTTAGTGCCTTATAAATAAACACACTCACCGGTAAAATTTCCACTTATTTCTTTCATTTTCTAAAATTTTCGTTGCGTCTGACAACCTTTTCACTAGTTTTGACTCCGTCCGTTATTTACACTGTGTTCCTTTTTTGTTTGTTTAACGGACACAGTCAAAATTATTGAAGAGGTTGCAAGACGCAACGAAAATTTTAGAAAAATAAAAAAAGAAATGTAAATTTTACCGGTGAGCGTGTTAAATTATAAGCACCAAAAGAGAATGACTCTCCCTAGACGCAACAGAAAAACATAAAAGCCTCCTCATATGATCTAAGCTGTATGTGCTAGCCTTTCGATTCGCAGCCATTTGTTTCGATTCAATCCGAACGTACATCCAGTATAGCCTCGGGTCCACTAATGCCTGGTGCCATTTTAATCCTAATAAAAAAACTGTCCGAAAGGTCGAGCGCTCCATTCTCTATGACAATTCCATTGTACTATTTCTGTCACTTTTTCCAGATAATTAGTCTTATTAGCGGAGACCACCACCTGCTGCTAGAGGTTATATCATATTAATATATATAGGGCGGAGAGCTGGCAGAATCATTTGCAAAATGCTTAGCGGTATTTCGTCTGACGTTGCGTTCTGAGTTCAAATTCCGCCGAGGTCGACTTTGCCTTTCTTCCTTTCTTCCTTTCGGGGTCGATAAATTAAGTATGGAGTCAATGTAGTCAATGTAATCCACTTAATCCGTTTATACTTGTTTGTCCTATCTATGTTTAGCCCCTTGTGGGCAATAAAGAAATAGATATTTCGTCTGCCGCTACGTTCTGAGTTCAAATTCCGCCGAGGTCGACTTTGCCTTTCATCCTTTCGCGGTCGATTAAATAAGTACCAGTTACGCACTGGGGTCGATATAATCGGCTTAATCCGTTTGTCTGTCCTTGTTTATCCTCTCTGTGTTTAGCCCCTTGTGGGTAGTAAAGAAATAGGTATTTCATCTGCCGTTACGTTCTGATTTTAAATTCCGCGGAGGTCGACTTTGCCTGTCATCCTTTCCGGGTCGATTTAAAAAGTACCAGTTACGCACTGGGTCGATATAATCTGTTTGTCTGTCCTTGTTTGTCCTCTCTATGTTTAGCCCCTATAGACAATAAAGAAATAAATATATATATATATGTATCCGAAACTCTATGCTTGGCAAGCACAGAGTTCCAGGTTCAGTCCTTATGTGGGGTGATGTAGTAGACGAAAACTAAAAAAAGCCCATTGTGCATGTGTGTGAGGGGGTACGTAAAGAATATATAAAATTCGGGTTGCTTTATGCACCCTATCTCATAAAAGACGTCTATTTTCCGAACTTGAAGACTAACACAAGCAATTATCATTTTTCTATTAATCCCAACTCCAAATAAACATCTCACTCTCAGACCAGAAGATTTCTTGAAAATTGTATTTCCCTCAACTCCTAGATATGTCTTTGTTCCTTTCTATCCAAATCGATCCCCATCCTTCTCCCTGTCTCTCTCCTTTTCTTGTCTAACTCCTCCTTCTCACACACACACACACACTCTCTCCCTCTGCCTTTCTCATTGTCTTCTTATTTCTCGCTACCTATCCTATTCGTCTGCTTCTCTCTCTCTCCCTCACTCTCTCCATGTTTGTCTCTATCTCTCTGTCTGTCCTTTTTCTCTCTGTCTCTGGTTATCTTGTTCTCACTTCTCTCTGTCTTTCCTTCCTTTCCTCTCCCTCTCACTTTCTGCTTGTCTCTATCTCTCTACCTCTGTCTGTCTGCCTCTCTCTCTCTCTTTCCCTCCCTCCGTCTATCTATCCCTCCCTCTCTCCTACTATCTCTTTCTCTCTCTCTGTCTTTGTCTCTCTGTATGTCTATTTTCTTCTGTCTTTCTCACTCACTCTTTCCCTTTGTCTCTCTGTCTCTGTCGGTCTCCCTCTTTCTCTCTCTTTCCCCTCCTCTCTTTCTCTCCCCTCTCTCTTATTTTTGCTCTCATTCTCGCTCTCTCTCTCTCTATTACTTTTGCTCTCATTCTCACGCGCTCTCTCTCTCCCTGCCTCCGTCTCTCTCTCTCTCTCTCTCTCTCTCTCTCTCTCTCCCTGCCTCCGTCTCTCTCTCTCTCTCTCACACACACTTTCAACACCTTTCACTATTCCTCTCTGGAGTAACATATTGATTACACTATTTAAAGCGATAGCATGTAATGTATTAAATTATTTAATTTCAACGTTTCATGCAGCCCCGGGGACTCGATATATTAACACCAATACAACACTGACGAAGTCCCCTTCCATGCTTAATGTGTGGAGAACGGTGGAGATTAACAGAAAACCTAGCCTTCTGCAAGCTAAACTCGTAGGAGGCAGGAGTACGAACTGTTAAACAGAGTAACTGGAGTTAATTTCATTTGGTTGTGTTCAGTTTAGTTATAAAGGCGATACATGCCAATCGAGGAAGCGAAATTTAGAGACGCTAGTCGAAGAGGTAATCTTCATTTGGATATACAACCTCCTAGAAATAGCAGTCAAATCTTCAGCAGAAAACGATATAGTGATGGATTTCAAATTGAGGCATTGGGTAGCACTAATTGGTGCCCTGTCCTGAAATTGAACCAGCGACCTTAAGAATGCAAATCAAATTACCTAAATATTAGACCATGATATTATAACATTCTTTCATTCTTTTTTCCTCTCTGCTTACCTCAGAATTTATCACTCTTTTACAGACGTTTTTTTTTTTTCATAACATTTTCTGTTCTTTCTTTCTAATCTATTTTGCAGACCTAAAACACTTCGCATGGATCAATTCGTCTCTCACCCATCGACCGTTCTTCCTGCCTGTCTGCTTAAATCCTTATCTATCTATCTATCTATCTATCTATCTATCTATCTATCTATCTATCTATCTATCTATCTATCTATCTATATATATATATATCCCTATATGCCTCTGTGTGTGTGTAGGTAAGAAGTATGGAGGTAAATTAGCATATGTGTATGTAAGAGGATAGTTAATTAATATATACTATATTATATATGTGAGTGTGTGTGTATTTATATGCGTGTACGTACATACCTATCTAATCACTTGTGCACAGCATATCTACATTACTATATAGACATATCCATTCATATGCAGATAGACAGGCAGACAGATAGATAAATAGATAGATAGATTGATAGAGAGAGAGAGAGAGAGAGAGAGAGCGATATATATATATATATATATATATATATTATATATATATATATATATATATACATACACACACACATATATATATATATATATATATATATATTATATATATAGATAGAGGGAGAGAGAGAGAGAGAGAGAGGGATACATAGAGTGACTGATAGATAGATAAATTGATAGCGAGACAGATAGATAGGTATATGCATACATACATTTCCTACAATACAGCAAACAGATATATACATACATTCCTATAATATATATATATAATATATAATATATATATATATATTATATATATATATATAGTACATATACTCGCATACATAGATACATAGATACATGGATACACACTCGTTGCATATACGCATTACCTAAAAAAATCTCACTTCCTACCCACATAGCTACTTACCTACCTACTCACTTGCCTGCCTACCTACCTAGATACCTACCAACCTACCATTTTCTTGCATCTCTAAGTACATATGCACCAATCCAGCCACCTATCCACCTACCCTGAACTTGAGAACATACCCACATAGGCCTCCCCCACACACTTATGAACAAATTCATATATATATGTATATAAACATAAATATATATATACATATATATGAGTGGTGTGTGTACGTGTAAATGTAAATATATATATATACACTTATACACACAATCATATATATATATATATATATATATATAATATATATATATATATATATATATATTATATATACACACATACATATACGTGTAAATGTATATATATATATATATTATACGCATAATTGCCTAACTTCCGGTCTATTTCCTATCAACGTACATACCTTTTTAACTACCTCTGTAAATATTAATGCGTACCTACTTATTTACAAACTCTCCTACATACCTATCCCCTCCCTCCCTCCTTACCTACCTACCTACCTACCTACATACATACATACATACATACATACATACATACATACATACATACCTAACTACCTACCTATCTAAACACGATTTTGACCTCTTTTCACGAAACTAACGGAGGAAATGATAAAACCGTTCGCTTCAACCCTTTAAAATTCATGTTTACGTTTATTTATTCCCATTGTGTTGACTCACTCCTTCATCATCTCGTAGCTTCCAGATTTCGATGATGTCATTATATATTTTTAGAATGGACAATACATTCGTTATTGTTCATTAATAATTCCTCCGTTACTGTCGACGCTGATCAAGGACATCAGATGGGAGAAAAAGATGGTCACAGCGTGTTTGTCTATAGCCAGTCAATCAGATTCGTGGCCGGAAGTCTCTCCCGCAAGTCAGCCACTGGCGGGAGAGAGTCTGTTCTGCGCTTGCGCACTCTACGTTTTCTTGGTGCTCCTGTATTCCTGTTCCCCTCGTATGATGTGACATCACTGCATCTCTACTAGCCAATTGGTGCATCATCGCCATGCAGGGCAGTCGTCTGCTAGGGTGTCACAGATGTCGGGGGCTGATCTCAAAGCACTTCAGTGAGGATATTGTGTGTATTCTTGAAGCACCTTTTCTGTCCACCTTGCGTGTACTTGCCCTCCGCCACTTGGAGAGTCCAGTGTCAGGCATTCGAACAAGGGTGTCAATGTTGCGTAGTTGTAAAAGACCAGGTCTGATTGGTTTAAACAGAAACGAGTAAAATATTTGGGATAAACATGGTCGGTATACGATCGGTTTAAATGCTTAATGGTTAAACAATGAAGATTACGATCAACATTTGATGTTCGTTAGTAAAATTACTTGCGCTGTTTCGTTTTCTTTAATCTACGTTCTTAATTTCAAACCAGTCGATCTAGACAGATATCGTTAAAGCGCGTGGCTTAGTGGTTCGGGTATTCCGCTCGCGATTCTAAGGTCGTGAGTTCAATTCCTGGCGACGCATCATGTCCTTGAGCAAGACAATTTATTTCACGTTACTCCAGTCCATTCAACTGGCAGAAATTAGTTGTACCTGTATTTCAAAGGGACCAGCCTTTTCACACTTTATGTCACGCTAAAGAACCCTGAAAACTACGTTAAGTACACACGTGACAGTGGAGCGCTCAGCCACTGCACGTTAATTTCACGAGTAAGCTGTTCCGTTGATAGTATCAACTGGAACCCTCGTCCTCGTGACCTACAGAGTGCTTTTAGACAGATATCTATCTAATTGCATTCACGCATGCTCACCTACCTTCCCACGTTCATACATATATGTAAATGCTTAAGGGAAAATCTGGATAAGCTTTCTTCTCAAAAATGCCATTACAACTACGTAAATGCAACAATAAAAATATGCAAGACATTTCCCAAGTTTAATGTGTGACATAGCTTTCAAGATCTACATTCCAGCTCTGGTGCTTTGTATCATATTTAGAAACCAGCTCCTTGAATACTTCATGAATACTTCAATTAATTACAAAACGGAAGACCACCTGTCTCCTTATCTACGTACTCCCTCCCTCCATCCCTACCCACCCACCCACCAACGTACCTACCTACCTACAGAAACTAACATGTCAACTAACATGCACATTACAAATGCAATCGCTATGTGCAGCCGTAAAATATGCAAGACCTTTATCACATTTAAAATGTGACATTGTTTTCGTTATCTACATTCCAAAGATGGAGGGAATTTTTTTATCTTTCTTAGAAACCAGCTCCTTGCTCAGAAAAAAGAATTAAAATAAATTTAAAACAGAAATGAACATCGATCGATCGATCGATCTATCCATCCATCCATCCATCCATCCATCCATCCATACATACATACATACATACATACATACATACATATATCCATCAGATAAGATGTAGCTAGTACACTCTATAATAAAATCCGTCGGAAGGATAACCCAGAGGACAAAGAAATAAGAACCCACAGTATATTAGAAGCCATAGGTACTCATAATAAAAAGGAATACTGATGGAATGTACCATTGAAGACCGCGATAAAATGTAAGCTCAACAGG
>NC_043015.1:53610754-53623254 GCF_006345805.1 Octopus sinensis | reverse complement strand
AGCTAGGATTAAAAAAAAATATCCGTAAATATTTTTTGTTGCCCATTAGTTGGTGAATGGTGGATGGAAATTGGAGGCTCTGGGGGTATTGTTAAACCGCTGATGCAGTCTTCAATACTATCGTTATTCGCCAGATAGCAACATCGTTAACATGCCGGACGAAATGTGCAGCGACATTTATTCTGGATTTACCTTCTGAAATCAAATTCCGATGCAGTCGAATATGACCTTTATACTTTCGAGAGTCGAGAAAATAAGTACTAGTTAAGCAATGGAGTCGATAAAATAAGGACTAGCTGAATAGCTGAGCAAGGTGTCGATGTAATTGACTACTTGTTCCCTCAAAATTCCAGGCCTTGAGGCTACATTACAAAGAATTTTCCTTCAACTAAATGAAGTAATTAGTAGCTAATTTTCGCCAAATTGTTGGTTCAAAGAACTTAGAATAGTATAATATCCCGTTTCTCTAGTTTCAGCAGCATCGGTGGAAGAGTGTGATAATCTTTACAAGTTCGTAGGTTTAAAGATTTTGAACGGAGTAGGAAGAGTTGAAATATGTGCGCTTATTTGAAGAAATATGAACGAGAAGTTCCTGGTGATTTTAGAATTTAGGATTTGTGCGACTTACACAGTGAGCAGATATTCTTGGAGGAGAAGCCATAGAACTTGGAAGTCATGATTGCTGAAATCAATCGTTTATGATGATGGAGTCTACGTGTGCACAACTACCAAACCTTGGAATGAATTTGAGCAGAGTGTGTGTGCTGGTTAGCTGAGAAGGGCCGAGAAATCTGTGCCTCACAGGAAAATAGGACATGCAACTTGCGTATAAGTAAGAGGCGACATTTGAGATCTAGACTGAAGGGAAGCTCTCATTTGTTTGAGAACATGGAAGAGAATTGTCCAGGCAGGTTTCATCTATTGATGGAGGCAATGGCGTATATAAGCAGCAAGCGTAGATATTTAAGCAGGCGCGTTGATTGGCGGAGGAAAACTCCGCGAATTCAGACAACAGAGCAAGCTGTGCGAGACACACCTACGGTTCACATAGTGATATTCCCCTGTGTGGTGTATAACCTTAGCAGTAAAACAAAAGGGGTACCATTGACGGTATGACATTTGATCTCCGGCACGACACGCTCTACAATATCTATAGCAGGCAGCAGATAGACCGTCAGGGATACGCTTGTAGACATGGACGACGATATAACTTGAGATTTAATAACGCTTAATATGATAAAGCATAACTGTAAAACATTGCAGTATAGCATACACATAACAGTTTAATACAATATAATAGATATATAATATAATGAAAATATATCATATACATATGATATAAAATGAAAATATATAGTATTACAAAATATAATATAATACAATATAAAACAATAATAAAAAAAAGATAATAAAAAGTAGCAGTATAAAATGTATCTACGACTGCACTTACTTTGGCCCGAACACAGGATCACATGATCTCCTACGAAACCACTTACTAAACGAATGAAGCTCAGTAATGTGTGATGTATGCATGTATGTATATGTAGTGTATATGAAAAGACACGCACACACGCATACACAAATGCACACACATGTGTATATATATAGCACAATGTATGTACACATATACGAATATATAACTATACATGTAGTGCTTATATGTATGTATGGATGTATGTGTGTATGTATGTATGTATGTATATATATATATATATGTGTGTGTATATATATATATGTATATATATATATATATATATATATGTGTGTGTGTGTATATATATATATACGCACACACCACACACACACACCACACACACACACACACCACCATATATATATATATATATATATATATATATACAAAATGAGAAAATGGAGAATATATATTATATAGATACAGATATAGATATGTATATATAGTCCAGTGGATACATAAATATATCTAATCAACTGAATGGCCAACGCCCCGTTGTAACTATGTTGTGCACTTGTGATATTATATATATTTATATATGTATATGGATGTATGTATGCATATCCATCTGATTAGGTATGTATTTAGATATCTACATACACATGAAAATTATATTCGTGATTTTCATGACTAAGATTTACACAAATACACACAGTCACTTACAAATATATATATATATCGTATATATCTATATACATACACACATATATACACATACGCATATGTACGTATTTATTAATATGTATAAAATATACAAAATGAGGTGTGTCCACATAAACATATACATATACACACACACACACACACCACACACACACACACACACACACACATTATATATATAATATATATATATATATAATATATATATATCTTATACATATATGCATGCATATACGTAGATATAAAATAAGTACTTGTAAATTACGGGCTGAGTAAAACCTCTTTGATTGACAGGTTCACAGACATCATTATACGGTCAATGTATATTTGACGTATTCATCAAGATAATAACCGTTATTTTCCTTACCTAGCCTTGTCGAGCAGTTTTTTTTTAATTATTATTTTTCCTTTCCGTTATCGGTGTCCATTCAGTGAGCAACAAATTTCACAGCCTCACTTACACGAAACACACACTATCGCATTTATCACCCATATTTATGGCCTAACATTATTAACGTTTTTTTTTTCATTTTTATTTTCTGTTTAATATACGATTCCTGCGGTGCTAAATTATGCTTGATTTTCTCTATTTTTTTTTCCTCGCTTTTTTTTTAAAGTTTCTGTTTCATGTTTCTTGTTTCGATTTTTTTTTCATTCACTGTTTTTTTTCTTTTTGTTTTTTGCATTTAGGTCACGAGGTGTTCTTCAGTTTTGCTCTTGCTTTTATGGCCGTCATTTTCAAGCAACTTTGTTGCATATTATATGGGATGGCGACTGGCCATTACAAAATTGATAGACATAGTCGTAAATGCAAATATGGAAACTGTCACACAATCACAAGTTTGCATGCATATATATATGTGTGCGGTGTGTGTGTGTGTATGGATGTGTAATAATATATATATATATATATATATATATATATATATATATATATATGTACGCATAGCTATAAGCGTATTAGTATAGTTACATGATTTTACTTACAGGGTGTGTTTATGTACAATCGCACATAGCAGCTAAGTGACACAGGTGTGTTTATATCATATATAATATATGCAAATAAACTCAAGGAGGCTCCTGGACAATGGCATACACATACATTTGTGCATGCGTGTGTTTGTAGGTCTGCACATATGTAGGTGTATACCTGTGCGAATATGGATATATAATTATATATAGATATGTGTGTGTGCGTATGAGTGTATATATGTGAGTTATATTTTCGTAAGGACTTGCATTTTATTACTGTGATTACATTGTGGATTCCCCATTCTTCCATACCGTCCCCACCACATCAGTCGCTAATTTTTCTACTAATTTTTTATTATTGTTGTTATTATTATTTTATTATTATTATTATTATTATTATTATTATTATTATTATTATTATAATTATTATTACTATTATTATTATTATTATTATTATTATTATTATTGTTATTATTATTATTATTATTATTATCTTATTATTTTATTATTATTATTATCATTATTATTATTATTATTATTATCATTATTAGTGGATTCCCCATTCTTCCATACCGTCCCCACCACATCAGTCGCTAATTTTTCTACTAATTTTTTATTATTATTATTATTATCATTATTATTATTATTATTATTATCATTATTATTATTATTATTATTATTATTATTATTATTATTATTATTATTATTATCATTATTATTAGTATTATTATTATTATCATTATTATTATTATTATTATTATTATTATTTATTATTATTATCATTATTATTATTATTGTTGTTGTTGTTATTATAGGTGAGCGGGCAGAACTGTTAGCATCCAAGGCGAAATGCTTAATGGCATTTCGTCTGCCATGACGTTCTGAGTTCAAATTCCGCCGACGTCGACTTTGCCTTTCATTCTTTCAGGGTCGATCAAATAAGTACTTGTTACGCACTGGGGTCGATATAATCGACTTAATCCGTTTGTCTATCCTTGTTTGTCCTCCCTGTATTTAGCCCCTTGTGGGTAGTAAAGAAAAAGGCATTTCGTCTGTCTTTACGTTCTGAGTTCAAATAACGCCTAGGTCGACTTTACCTTTCATTTTTTCGAGGTCGATAAAATATGTACCAGATGAATACTGGAGTCGATGTACTGCCTTTGTGGCAATATTTGAAACCATTATTATTATTATTATTATTATTGAGTGACAGAGCATTGTATGCCATCAATGTGTGGTAAAATATACGAAGCCCAGTATAGCCATCATGACTACCCGTCTGATAAGTGTACTCCAAGCGCATGCATTACAACCATATGTGCACGACATGGTGTTCTCATATCAAGATTGACAGCGCATGACCTTGCAAGTGGGACCCGGTTAGAATTTTCTTCAAGTCGAGTAGCCTGTCCTCATTAAATGATCTTTGAATAAGGGTTGTTTCAGTATGTTGAACGAAACACCTTTGCTTCGAAAGGTGAATTATCCAAACTCCAAAGAATTCCTTTCAACACGTGGCTATGATGCTTCCCCGCTACGTCTGTTGTTGATCAGAGATGCACATAACTATCGGTTAGCTCAACTGGCTAAAGTCAAACAACTGAAAGCAAATCCGTGGTGTTGAACAGAATATTTGTTGTAGTCTATCTTTTTTACCAAGACAAAACAATGTACATAATAATATTTCTCATCAGTAAAGATCAGGAGCCATAAGAGCCACTGACTGGTACTGCATCAGAGCATTTATTATTATTATTATTATTATTATTATTATTATTATTATTATTATTATTATTATTATTATTATTATTATTATTATTATTATTATTATTAATACATAGATGGCGATCTGGCAGAATTATTAGCACGCCGTACGAAATGTTTAGCGGCATGAAGCCTGCATTTGTGTTCTGAGTTCAAATTCTATCCAGGTCAACTTTGTCTTTCTATCTTCTAGTGGTCAATAAAATAAGTAACACTCTAGCACTGGCGTCTTTGCGTTCGTGTTACCCCTTCCACGGAAATTCTTAGTTTTGTCACAAAATTTGGAAAAAAATTCTTATTACTCTTATCATCATTATCATAATCATCATCATTTTCCTCATGTTCATCATTATTATCATTATTATAAGTATTTCTGTTATTATTATTATTATTATTATTGTTATTATTATTATTATTATTATTATTATTATTATTATTATTATTATTATTTTATTATTATTATTATCCTTAACTTTATTTTATTAATTATCTTTTATGTATTATTATTATTATCATTATCATTATTTCTATTAATTATCTTTAATATATTATTATTATTATTATTATTATTATTATTTTATTATTATTATTATTATTATTATTATTATTATTATTATTATTATTATTATTATCATCATCAATCACCATCATCGACACTTGTTTTTCTACATTCCAAACTCCTCGGTTGTCAGGTGACTAACACTGATAATTTACGAATCAAAAGTTTCCGATAAACACTTTCAAAGAACTTTTCCTACCTGAGAAATGACACCGTCATATTATAATTTATTGAAAATATATGTAGATTAATACATAATATATCATTTCTAAACTACAACAAACTTTAAGTTGGTCAGCTCTATGGAAATGTTTTAAGAAGATGCTGAAAGCCACAAATGCATAATCATAAGCTATATCCGCGTAACGTTAAAAGCTCATATGAATAAATAGGTGTATAATATATATTTAAAACACATACACAAACACACACACACACACACACACACACACGTACATATTTACATTCATATATATGCTATATAAACAGATATATGTGTATGTAGATGTATGAGTGTGTGCCGTTCTGTGCATATATATTTATATATATATATTGACCGGTTACTTAAAAATTTTGTGGCGAAAAAATTTATGATTGTTAAGTGAGAGTACTACTGGCAGTGGTTTCGAAGTTTCGGCTGGCTAAGCCACCGTCAAACTGCAATGGCTTGCAGTTAATTTTGATTTTACATAGTTTCTGTTGTGTTAAAAATGATGATGTATATTTAAGTGGAGTGTTAAACAGATTGAAGAGTGGGTTGTTATGAAGAGGTGTTTTAGACAGATTTTTATTGAGCTAATTTGGGGTTGTGCTATTGTTTAAAATTTATTTATGTATGTAGAACTTAGTAAGCAGGTATGTATATTTAGGCATTTCCTCATCAGGTCAAGGGGTTGCTTTTTATTGGTTAACAAAATGAATGTCGATAGGAATAGGAATGGCCGGTTGTTTTAATTATATTTGGTTTCATCGGATTCAATCTTTTCCTTTGTAATGGAAAGATCAAAGGTTCGAAGTCTAGTCAAGTATTTAAAAGCTTAGTAATTCTCTGTGTGTAACATTTTCGAAAATGTTTTTAGTTGCTTTGCATTTTGCAATCAGTATTACCTAATTTGATTGGGCTGGGTTCAGTAATTGTCTCCCAGACTTTGTCAGCCCCAAATATCTTTGTTAAACAGGAATTTCCTTTTTTACCAGAAATATATCAATTATACAGGAAATACTGAAATGATGAACTAATACAAACAACAAAAATAACAAACGTTTTACTGTTTAACAAATATCGTGGCACTCCGTCATACTTACGACGAGGAGGGTTCCAGTTGATCCAATCAACGGAACAGCCTGCTCGTGAAATTAACGTGCAAGTGGCTGAGCATTCCACAGGCATGTGTGCTGTTAATGTAGTTCTCGGAGAGATTCAGCGTGACACAGAGTGTGATAAGGCTGGCCCTTTGAAATACTGGTAAGACAGAAATGGGAAGAAAGTTGTGGCGAAAGAATACAGCAAGGTTCAACACCGCCCCCTGCCGGAACCTCGTGGAGCTTTAGGTGTTTTCGCTCAATAAACACCCATAACGCGCAGTTTGGGGATCGAAATCGTGACCCTATAACAGCGCGTTCGCTGCCCTAACCACTGGGCCATTGCGCCACCAAGTTTAACAAATATATTACACAGATTAGAGAAAATGCGTAAATTACACATCTTAGCATAAAAACTAGAGTTTCGGCTATTCATGAAATGAATTTTTCCCTTGCTGTTTTGCTTGAATAACTTGCATCGCGACAGTCACTTTGCAGAGACCAGCAGTCATCAGCTAGCCATCATGTTTGTGTTCCACCTACCTTGGTACCTAGTCTATATGGTTTCGCTGTCTTGGTGGAATATTTCTCCTTGCTCATCACTTATTGTACAATGATTTTCAGGGAATTAGTCCAGATGACTGTGCAGAAAATGCACGTTCACATTCATGTTGCAACCCATTGCTCCAAAAGCCTGCTTAATAGGGTCTTCAGAACATTATTTACATTATTTACATTTGACGGATATTTGTTCTCATCTTGTTTGGTGTTAACACAACGTTTCGGCTGATATACCCTCCAGCCTTCATAAGGAGTCTTGGGGAAATTTCGAACCTGAGTTCTCATTCCTAAGGTATTTTTCGATGTTATTATTATTATTATTATTATTATTATCATTATCATTATTATTATTCAGGTCACTGCTTGGAATCGAACTCCTAATCTTGGGGTTAGTAGCCCGCGCTCTTAACCACTACGCCATATCCGTCAAATGTAAATGATGTAAATAATGTACATAATTCCTCTTCTCTTAAATATAGAACTACATTATCTGATATACAGGTCTTCAGAAGGTCTTCATAATTTTATGACTTCTTGTTTCTCATGAAATCAGCCACAACTGTGGCAAAGGCATCCTATGTCCCCACCACCACCCAAACGCCAGACACTGTCTCCAAAAACGACTCGTCCTGCAATAGTCATCTCATCTGTACAAAGCGTATATTCATGCCACTTGTCACCATAGGAAATCAGTTTCAGAATTGTCAACATTTATGAAGTAAACAAATGCAGATTTGTGATGGCGTTGCTCATTAAAGAGCGTACATATCGTAAAGATTTTTCAACAGTTCTTTGACAATGTTAGACAAAAAATTTAGCTTGGACAATATGATCTTACAATTAAGACATGAAGGGCGTGTGTTCAATTTAAAGAAAGCACAGTGTGGGCATATCTGAAGATAAATTCCACAAATATGTGACAAGTGTTATGTGAAGGACCACAGAAATGTGCTGTTTATTAATATAATGGAGTTTAAAGAACGGCAGAAACTGATTAGATTTGGGATCGATGCAGTACCGGACAAGGATTATGGATTATTTTTCCTGTTTGTTTTACTTAATTTTTTAGAGAGGCCGGTTCATTTTTAGTATTCTTGTTTGAGAGAACACTCGAGTTAAGATATTCTCATTTTAAAAATCATTGGCTAATCGTTGAGAGGACGTCGGTGTTGACTTGGTGGAGGTTTGCACTCACCAAGTGTTCTTGTATTATTTAAATCATTGCTGTTTCATTAACTTTCATACATCTTTGCTTGTTCAGGACCTTCTATAAATAGGAATCAATTAAATTTGTCTTATTCTAAAGACAACCTGGTTTCATCTTTGACACACTTCACTGATTTTTAACATCGTTGATTATATTAACGAAGGATATTCCTACACTTTATCATTCTGTATCGTTCTGTATCTTATGAAGATGAGGTAACTGTAACTGAATATGTGTGCAATATAGTTGTCTATTTGATCTGGCTTCTGCTGTTTTTAGTGTTTATGGTCGTAGAAATACAAACACGGTTACGCGATAAATTATTTAACAATAACATTATTATTAATAATACATGTATATTCTTATGTACTTCTTTGAGCGCTGAACTGGTCATTATTGTGTTGGGGGATTTACCTTATCTAGGAAACGCAATTGTTATCAATGCCTATCATGCGGTTTAAAACATTTGGCTTCGAGCCAAAGAGATTTAATGAGAGATGTTCAAAAATCTATATCTCAAGGCCAGTTTAACTACAAGTAATCAACCAAAGCGCCTGTATGTGGTCGTCCGAGATGGGACGAATAGCAGCTATAAGTCTCAATATGTGTAGTAATTGGCTTCTGTTCGATGCTCGTTAACGGTGTTGAATGCTCCGTCTCTTCATCATCATCATCATCATCATCGAGTTTGCTGTCGTCGTCGTCGTGATCGTCCTCACCATGATAAACTCGTCCTTAGCTTCGTCGTCTTCATCGTCAACATCACCGTGGTTGTTGTCGACATCGTCGTCGTCATCGTCGTGATCATCATTATCATCATCAAAACCACCACCACCATCATCATCACAGACACTCTGCCCGCATTCAACCATGACTGTCTATATGCAAAATTGCGAGTCCTATCAGAAATGAATAAACGATCTGCTCTGCTGATCTCCGTCCTCAATCGCTTGTGATCCAGCTGTGTTTTCCGGTAACCAAACAACTGTTGCATTGTGGGAGAATTGACTGCTATTTATATCATGTCTAGCAATGGATGTGTTGCGCTTCACTTAGACCCGCGATATGCTTTTAATAAGCATCCGTACTGTCGTCTCTTTCCATGTCATACGTTTATTGTATTATTTATAAAACTTTGTTTATCTTCCATAAACATAAACGCACACGGACCTCAAGTCCCCAACCACACCCACTGTCTCCCACCCCTCCCTACACACATAATCATTGACCCCCCCCCACACACACACACACAGGCACACACGTCTGCTCACATGGACACAATAAGTGACACACACACTTATTTGTCCATACATAAACCCATGCTTCTCCTCTGTCCACACACACTTGTCTGCTCACTCTGACCACAACCAGTGACACACAAACATACACATACACAGACACACTTGTCTGTCCATACACAAACTCATGCTTCTCTGTCCACAAACACTCATACAAACACAAACACAAACACATGCCTGTCTGTCCCAACAAATACACACACACACAGACATACACACACATGCTTGACTCTCCATACATACCTACACACCTCAATGTCTGTTCATGAACACAGACACACTCACACACAGATACACATATGCTTTTCTGTCTACACAACGCACACATATACACAATAGACACACACGCATACAGACACACACATCACACGCACATTCTTGTCTCTCCATACACATACTCACCTATACCTCAGCGTCAGTTCAGTCCACAAACACACACACACACACCCACACACACATACACACACACATAGACGCAGATACTTCTCCTTCCACACATACTAACACACACGTGCACACACTTAATTGTCTGTCCACACAAACACACACGCACACACATACACACACATGCTTGGCTCACCACACACATACTCACGCACGCACCCCTGCGACTATTCACAAGCACAGGACACGCACATGCATGTCTGTCCACACAAGCACACACATACACTTCTCCTTCCACACATACTAACACACACGTGCACACACTTAATTGTCTGTCCACACAAACACACACGCACACACATACACACACATGCTTGGCTCACCACACACATACTCACGCACGCACCCCTGCGACTATTCACAAGCACAGGACACGCACATGCATGTCTGTCCACACAAGCACACACATACACTTCTCCTTCCACACATACTAACACGCACACACACACACACATACTCTCGTCTCTCCACACATACAGTCACATACATAATGATGGCTACGTCTTTGTCAGATGATTCCTGCCTCGTTGTACAGTCAACATCCATTCTCTTTCATTTACTGATGAAGTCCGAGGTGACACGAAATACGAGGTCTGAGATGACACGAAATTCGAACTGACAATTAACATATTCTGCATATATGCATATATATACATATATACATATATATATACACACTCATACCTAGATACAGTCATAAAACTAAAGATAAAACTCAACTTACTAATGTGACATGTCAATATCATTGGATACGATCAGATATACTACACACTAAATATCGGATACATATACAGTGAAAAGCAAGAAGACAACTAAAATATATTTCAGCCTTAGTCTTGATATCAGTGGAGAGTCGCAGAGTTTTCGATGTAAACGATACGCCCAAATCAGCATATTTTTCTGATAGTCCTTACAAAAAGTCAAAATGCCAACAGAATGCACCTAAGCCCCATCGCCACACAGTTCATACACACACACACGCGCACACACACACGCACACACACACTCACACACACACGCACACATACTTATATATATACATAGTACTACGTACGTACTTACATATCCGCCGTACATACATGCAATCGCATAGGAGAGATTTCTAGATACGTTCCCACCCATACAAGCGTATATACATACAAATATACATACATATATACATACATACACACATACAAACATACGTACATACATACATACATACATACATACATACATACACGCATGCATGTATACATACATACATACATACATACATACATACATAAATACATAGATACATACATACACACACACATACATACATACATGTCTGCCTTCTAAGTTGAAATCCTGCCGACCTCAAGTATTGGGTTTGATTCCTATTTTTACCAAACTTCCCTCTCTTTATTTCCTCTCCATGATTCTATACTTTCTGTCTCTGTCTCTGTCTGTCTGTCTGTCTCTCTGTCTGTCTGTCTGTCTGTCTCTCTCTCTCTCTCTCTCTCTCTCTCTCTCCATCGTCATTATGTTACTCTGAAGAAAGGATCTACGGGACTCATTAATAGAGTCTGTTTCCCAAGAAAACAGATTATCGTTTTAGCGAGGAGACAGCGAGAGATGCTATGCTACCGAAACCGTCCTGTACCGACCGATACAGTGATAGATAAAAAGATATTAACATTTGAATCACAAACATCAATTCATATTTATCTTTTCCCAAGTTATTTTATGATGAATTATAAATAATTTATGGCTTGGTCAGGCCTGGCCCGCCCTGGTTTCATCCGGTTTGGCATTTGCATCATCCTAAAAGTCTGCATAAATAGGTGATGAGCCCAAATGACATTTTCCGTAAAATCTGGTCCCAATTCCCAGCAGTTTGTAACAATGGAGCAACTAAAAGTAAGTAGAATAAATTGAAGATACAATCCATAGCTTGGAGTAAAGTTGTAGAGGTCGGCCTCAATTAATGGAGACAAGAACTGGCAAAATGATGATTGGCGTCAACGAAGGCAGGAACTTTTTTATGTTTTCGACATTGTACGGTGAAAGTTAATTCACGTTACAGTAGACATGCGGATTACTCTTCACGGCAATCAATCATTCTAGGAAATCACATTTTGAATGAAGCTTTCCCCGCCGGAACATAGCGAAACATTTGCTATATGTGTGCCACAGTACCTCCCAAATCTAGACATCAATACCTAAGCATTGTTCAAGCCTACTTACGTTACCAATGAAGAAAACCAAGTATCAATGTAAGCGATTCCCGCA
>NC_043015.1:53603254-53608254 GCF_006345805.1 Octopus sinensis | reverse complement strand
CAAAAGCACACCGCCTCCAGCATCACTATCATATCACCATCGCCATTACATATAACACATCCACAGTGACCACCACCACCAGCATCGTCTTACCACAGTCGCCACTACCTATCCAGCCACTACTTCATCATCACTGCCATACCATACCACAGTTACAGACATACTATGTCAATGTGAGCTCCTACCATAACCACCACCAACAACAACAATACCGGACCACCACTGTACTACCATCGGAACTATAATACTAACACCGCTGTCAATGACATACATAACCCACCAACACCGCTATGATACCAGCTCCACCAACGCTCAAATCACTACCACCACCACCACCACTACCACTATCAGTTCCACCACCATCAACATTTGTACCACCACCACCAACACTACCACCATCAGTTCCACCATCATCACCTCCATCATGACCACGACCATCACCATCATCAATTCCACTACTACCTACCACAACCACTATCAGCTCAACCACATCATCACCACCACCATCTCTACCATCAATACCACTAAAATCATCACCACCATCATTACTCTATCAGCATTTCCAACATCACCATTACCACCGCCACCACCACCATCATCAGTTCCACCACTACTACAACCACCATTATCACTTCAACCATCATTATCAGTTCAACCACCACCATCGCCACCACCACCACCACCACCACCACCACTACCACGACCGTTATGACTTGCATCAATCCCGAACGCCAGCACCTCAACCACAACCACCACCATCACTACTACCGCAGTAATCACTACCACAACCATCATCACCACCACCACTAACAACAACAACAACAACACGTGTAGAGTATTATCACAATTAATAACGTTGAACTCCATACTTAATTAGTAGCTAATAATCTGCTATCTGTGGGTAGTATTTGTCAGCAGTAAACAGGTGTATAGAACACAGTACTACGTCACTAGTTCTCTCATTAACTGTCTTCTTTCTTTTGATTAAGTGTTTCGTAAAGCAAATTGCTTGCCACACAAATTGAAGCTAATTAAATTGTAGTTGTAAATTGCTAGCAACGCAATTTGTTCTACAGCTGCTTTAACGTGATTCTTGTTGCTGGCACAATTCTTCCGGGGAATAGGAACTTGCTACGAGATGAAACAATGATGGAAGCGTTTATGCCGTTGTTAGCTTTTGCATGACCTGCTCGTAACTGTAGCTAAAATCTTCCACTAATCAAACACCAGTATCTTTAGTAAAAAAGCGGACATAAGTTAAATGTGAGATATAATGAAATTTATTTACATTATTTACAGTACGTACATTTGACGGATATTTGTCTTCATCTTGTTAACACATTTCGGCTGCTACACCCTCCAGGCTTCGTCAGGTTTTCTGGGGAAATATCGAACCTGGGTTCTCAATCCTAAGGTATATTTCGATATTATTATTATTATTATTATTATTATTATTATTATCATTATTATTATTATTATTCAGATCCCAACCTGGAATCGAACTCGTAATCTTGGGGTTAGTAGCCCGCGCTCTTAACCACTACGCCATATGCCATAGATGGTATATGCATTCAAACGAAAGCCAACGGCAAAAATCTAGTTCAACTTGCAAAATTAACATGACTCAGGTTGGATATATGTAGTGAATTGTACACCACAATTCGACCTCAATGTAAAATACAAGTATAATAATGTAATAGGCATATAAGAAGGAAGTTTTAAACAAAAGATAGTAATATGAATATATATTAGAATGAAGCCGTCTCAAGCGAACATTGTAAAAAGCACATATTTTTAAATATGACACATGGGTTGCTTCGTAACTTGAAACATTCGAAGCGTGGTTGGAAGTAATGGGAGTAGGACACGATATGATGCGGTGAAAACAATAAATTATATTTAGCAATTAGTCTTTTCTGTAATTAAAAATTGCGCAAGAAGTGTATCATAGAAGTGTTTGCAGAGAGATAAAGAGTAAGAGTAGGAGAGAGAGGGGGGGAATGCTAGAGGATGAGAAAAGGAAATTTGAGAAACGGATAAAAGAAGACCCAAAGAGGAAGTGATGAGTGGAAGAGACAATAAAAAGAGAAAGAAGGCAAAGCATTGCAGAAAAGAGAGAAGCAAACCGTTGTTCACGTCGCTATTGTTATGTCACTTTTTGGTTTTGGTGTTGATTTTGTTGGTGTTGTTGTTGTTTAGCCCATGGTCAGCCCTAAAAAAGCATATCTATGATGCAAGTAGTTTCAGCCTTGGCCATCCTGCCTGTTTTATGCAGCATAACGTCTCTAGATCCGTTCTCCCTACTCTCCCCTGTCGTATTTTTAAGTTGTTGGTCATTGATTTTCGTGAGATTTCCAAGAGACCGAAGAATCAAAGATAAAAAATACTTAAGGACAAAGCATCATGGTTGTTGCTAGACCTAATAGAAAGAGCAGCCAAAATTTCCCCAGTTCACACCTTGAAAGAAATAATGGTGTTGAAAACAAGAAATAATGTAATCCAGTAAAGACGGTTCACAGTTTGAATGTTTTGATCAGAGGTCATTTGCTTCAAGCAACATAACCTCCTTGGATGAAAGAGAGAGAGAGAGAGGGGGAGAGAGAGAGAGAGAGTGAGTGAGAGGGGTACAGATAAAGAAAGATAAACAGATTCATCCAAGGAGACAGAGCAATTGAGGAAGGAGAAGACGATAGGACAAAATGCACAAGAACAAAATCCAGGTAAAATATACAGATGGAATGTAAACATTGATAAATGGAAAATTTTCGGAGGGTTGAGAAAGAGAGAGACAAAGAGAAAGAAAGAGAGAAAGAGAAAGAGATTTAAAGAAGCGAAAATGTACTCGGGTGTTAAAGACAAAAAAGAAAATGGGTAAAATATTGGTAAGTGGAATTTCTACCTTATCTACCTTTTCCTGCAGGTATACTCATGCTAGGATACATACATATGTGTGTGTATGTGTGTGTGTGTGTGTGTATGTATATGTGTGTATATATATATATATATATATATATATATATAATATATATATATATATGTATGTACGTATATATGTACGTATATATGTACGTATACATGCACGTATATGTATAGGTATGTATGTATATATAAATATATATATATCCACACAAACACAAACATCCATACATATATCCACACAACACAAACAAAACCCACACACAACCACACGCACTCCCACACACAGGTATGTAAGTGTATATATATATATATACATATATATATATATATATATATATATATATATATATATTATATACATACATATGTATATATATATATATATACATATATATATATATATAATATATATATATATATATATCCAAGAAGCACTAAGCAGAATTAGGGGTTTGCTTGTTCTTTAGTAAACACACTCTAATCCTGACTTTCACAAAATATTTACTGGGGATAAACAACATGTTTTCCTCTCTGTAAACAAGGGAAGAGAAATATCGTTCAGTAACAACAGACAATACTCTCTCACAAGATGCTACAGCAAATCCATTTACTAAAAACATATGCTTGTGTCTAAAAACTTCATTTCAAGATATACATCGGTGTGTGTGTGTTTGCCTCTCTATGTATATACTTATGTGTGTGTGTGCGTGTGTGTGTATGTGTGTGTATGAATGTATGTATGTATATGCATATACATTTATATGTAAATATACATGTATACATATAACTAAACATAAATATACACACACGCACACACATACACACATATATATCTAAATATATAAAGACACATATATATGTACATATATATACATATATATGAATATAGGTAAATGTAGAGATATACGTATATATACACACACACCACACACACACACACACACACACACACACACATATAATGAAATATATATACACAAACTCGCAAACGCGCAAACAACCAAACAATATAAATATATACCAAAATATCATTATACAATTTTATGACGTACACTTATATTTGTATACACAGAGAAATACGAGCGTATACTCGTATATCTAAAAACACAAGCATATAGACACATCCCCTCGCTCTCTATCCATTTATCTATGTCTATATCATGAGTCTATATGTTTATCAATATCTATCTGCCCATGCATAAATATTCCTGCTTCTATGAATATTCCTGCTTCTTTGAATACTATTACTACACCTCCGGTGTCTACAATAACGTCCACCCACTCACCGCAATCAGTGCTTCTTTATACTCACTTCTGTCTTTCATTTCCTTTTGTCTTTCTTTGTCTTCGTATTCTCAACTACCCAGATTCGGCAATATTACCGTGTGAGTTTGAGGCTCAGAGAGTACATTCACACGGAAACTTGGTTCAACGAGCAGAGTCTTAGGAGTGATTAAGAATCTCACTTGCTCTGCTGTAACTTCCATACAAAGTATGATAGAGAACGCCGAGATGGTAATCGAAACGGACGTAACGCGTTGTAGCAGATGTTTTACAATATTCCATTTGAAACTGTAAGCTGTTATATATGTATAGAATGTGCATGTGTGTTTATTTCTCTGCATTATTGGTATACGTGTGGATGTGAGCATGGTTATACGTGAACGAGAGAACATATCATATATGTATATGTATATATGTGCGTGTATATATATGTGTATATATGTGTGCATATATATAGTAGTAATAGGAGGTGTAGTAATAGTATTCAAAGAAGCAGGATTTGAAGACGGCACGTAAGGATTTTCTAACGACTCTAGAAATGGGTCTTAAACAGACAACTGAAATTTCTACATGCATCTTACTTTTCACGTTAACTGCACAACACACACACACACACTCACTCACACACACACACACACACACACACCACTCAATTGCATACAGAGATGTTCATGCATACATATATACATATATACACATAAAATTACAAAATTATTACAAACCACTCAAGTCGATTATTGATATTTTGAATGCATATAATACTTACGTTTAAAATACTTACGTTTTTGTGAAGCGAA
>NC_043015.1:53580754-53588254 GCF_006345805.1 Octopus sinensis | reverse complement strand
TGTATGTTTAGCAATTGGGATTGTTAATAATATTGCATATTCTTGTTTATTGCTGTAATTGATGTTACTATTGTTGTTTTGTTATGCTATTGTTGTTGTTGGGGAGAGTTGCTATTTTCGTAATATACATCTGCTGCCGAAGATTTCTCAATAATTATGAATACAAAACGGCGAGCAGGCAGAAATGTTAGCACGCCGGGCGAAATGCTTATTGCTATTTTGTCTTTCTTTACGTTCTGAGTTCAAAATTCCGCCGAGGTTCACTTTACCTTTCATCCTTTCGGGGTTGATAAATTAAGTACCAGTTACGCACTGAGATTAATTTAATCGACTGGCCCTCTCCCCCAAAATTTCGGGCTTCGTGCCTAGAATAGAAAAGAATAATTATCAATACTAAAATGGCGAGCAGGCAGAAACATTATAACTCCGGAGAAAATGCTTAGCGGCACTTCGTCTGTTTTTATGCCTTTCTATCGCGATCGACTTTGCTTCTCCCCATTTCTGAGTTGACGAAGTAGGTACCAGTTGAAGACTAGGGTCGATATAATTAATTTACCTTTCCTCCGAAATTGGTAGCTTTGTACCAAAATCTTAAACTAATAAATATGAAACATATGGTGGTGACCTACCAGAAACATTATCATCCCGGACAAAATGCTTAGCGGCACTTCGTCCGTTTTTACATCCTGTGTTCAATTTCCACTCAGATCAACATTGCCTTTTATTGTTTCAGGGTCAATAAAATAAGTACCAGTTGAACACTGGGGGCGGGTAATCGACTTATCTCCTTGCTCGAATTTGCTGTCTTTGTTCCACGATTTGAAACCAACAATTATGAATGCTCCGTTGCTACTTCCTGCGGTATTGACTCGTGAATATCGAGTTGCAGTTGTTGTTATTGCTGTTGCGTTTCAGTCCTCAATAAAACCACATTGAGCAGGCTTATTTTGAAATACATTCCAGTCATGCCCATCCTGCCTAGTTTTCTAAACTCAGACTCTAAACAGTCATCTTAAAGAATTTAGGATAATATATGATAATTTATGATAATAAAACTTCACATTTTCTAAAAGAGTTATCTGTCATTTAAGGATAAAGACAGGTCGAAAGACCACGTCGAGGTGCCTCAACAATGGAAATGAAATTTCGTCCACTCGTAGTGGCACCATTGTAGTTAGGGGTAACCGGCTTGTAATCGTGAGGTCGTGAGTAAGACATGCGGTGTCGTGTTATGTCCTTGAGCGAGACACTTTATTTCACGATGCTCCGGTCCACTCAGCCGACAGAACTGAGTTGGACCCGCAATAGAAAGGAGTCGACCATATCACACTCTGTGTCATACTGAATCTCCCTTAAAACTACGTTAAGGGTACGCCTATCTGTGGAGGTCTCATCCACTTGCACATTAATTTCATGCGCAGGCTGTTCCGTTGATCGGATCAACTGGAGCCCTTATTGTCGCAAACGACGGAGTGTCAGTTGCACCACTGTTAGTCCTAGTGACAATAAAGGGGTTTGACAGATGTATTGATATTAATAATCATAATTGATGGGGCCATTAATAGAAATTAGATCTCGTCAGACTGTTGTAGTTTGGCAAAAACGGTAGAATGCCAGATTAATTAGTTTCGCGATATTTGTTAGAAGGCTTTTTATGTCCTGATTGGGAAACAATCGATGTTGATTTTATCACTTGGGCATCTGGGGTCAATAAAATATGTAATATCGATATGTGCTGTTCCCATTTTATTTCCCTTTAGGGTTACGTTACGTTATTGTTCAATCTTGGACGATTCCAGGACATAAAAAATAATCAATCTCATAGGAGTTTTCTGGTCCCGTGTTCAGGGATTATGAGGGGAGTTGTGGAGGCTAAAAAGGTTGGATAAGGAAAAAGAGAGGTTGATGTTAGGGACGATGAGGAGGAGCAGGTGGAGGATGAGAAGGTAGTGGTGGTGGTGGAGGAAGAGGTGGGGAGAACGAAAAGGAGGAAGAGGTGGAGGAAGATGACGACTACGACATGATGATAATAATGTTGATGATGAGGAGGAGGAAGAGGACGACGACGACAACATCGGCAATTACAATGATGACGACCAGAACAGCAACGAAGACGACAACGACGATGACAGTGATGGTGACAGTCATGTTGATCAGGTGGAAGTAGAGGGAAGAGATGATGCAGAGAATGAGAATAATTTCATGCTGACGACGATGACGACGATTATGATGATGATGATGGTGGTGGTGGGGATAATGATGATGGTGATGATGGTGGTGGTGGTGATGATGATATTGATCATGATGATAATAATGGTAGTGATAATGGTGATGATGGTGATGATGATGATGATGTTAATGATAATGATGATGATCATGACGATCATGATGACGATAATGGTGCTTATGTTGGTGATGATGGTGATGATGGTGATGATGGTGATGATGATGATGATGATTATATTAATGATGACAATGATGATGTTGATCATCATAATGATGATAATGGTAGTGATGGTGGTAGTGGCAGAAGTCAGAGCGATAGCGTTGAAGAAGATATAGGACGACGGCGGTGAGAATGGTGGACATGGAGGTAGTAGTGGTTTTGGTGGTGGTGGTGTTGGCAAGCGTTTACGCTGATGAGTATCTGCTTTAGCTTTCTCCTGATCCAGACAATAGATTTCGGACTCATTGCGTGTGTCGTAATGCTTAATGAAAATGGATGAGATCTTCCATTAAGATCTGATTGTGACATCTGCGCTGACCACCGTTACCACACTAATAACCATAGTGACCACCACCACGAAGACGACGACGGCGACCACCACCACCACACCACCACCACTACCATGGTCACATCACAAGAGTCACCATCACTATCAGAACAGCCACCACAGCCACCACCACCACCACCACCATCGGCAGCAGCGCTACCATAAACCACCAACGCCGCCACCACGACTACGAAGATGAAGAGGGCCTCCAGCCACCACCATCAACTCCACCACTACCATCACCACCACCGCCACCATTCTCACCGCCGTCGTCTTATATTTTCTTCAACGCTATCGATTTGACTTCTACCACTACCACCATCACTACCACCACTACCATCATTAGCAACACCACTAAGACAATGTCACCCCATCCCCTCACTATCGCCATCGTTATCACTGTGATGATTATGATGATGATGATCACCACCACTTCCAACACCACTATTATCATCATCATCATGAACATCATGAACATAATCATCATCATCATCATCACCACCATCATGATTCCCATCATGATCATCATCATCATCATCATCATCATATCATCATCATCATCATCATCATCATCATCATCATCATCATCATCATCAACATCATCATCATCAACATCATCCCCACCATCATCCCCACCATCAACATCATCATTATTGACATCATCACCACTACCGCCAGCACCACCACCATGATGACGACGAGGAAGATGGGGGAGGCAGTAGAAGGGGAGGAGGATCGTCTTATGGTGCTTGCAATTTCTATTAGATTTTTCTGTGTTGTTGTTGTCGTCGTCGTCGTCGTGGTAATCGTTGCTGCTGCTGCTGCTGTTGCTGCTGTTGCTGCTGCTGTTTGGAATTATTGCTGCTGCTGTTTTATAGCGATTGACTTGGTGATAGTGATAAGATTGTTGCTGTCGTTGCTGTTGATGCGACAGTGGCAGCGACAGTGGTGATGATGATGGTGGTGGTGGTTTTAGTATTGGCAGTGGTGGTGATTCTGATGATGTATTTCACTACTGCCCACAAGGGGCTAAACACAGAGGGGACAAACGGATTATGTTGATTACATCGACCCCAGGGCGTAACTGGTACTTAATTTATCGACCCCGAAAGGATGAAAGGCAAAGTCGACCTCGGCGGAATTTGAATTCAGAACGTAACGGCAGACGAAATACGGCTACGCATTTCGCCCGGAGTGCTAACGTTTCTGCCAGCTCGCCGCCTTGCCTGATGATGGTGATGGTTGTGGTTGTGATATTAGTGGTAGTGCTGGTGTGATGGTGGTGATAGTGGTGGTGGTGGTGCCAGTGACAGTGGTGATATTTGTGGAGGATGCCACATTCACATCTCGACGCTTCTGAGTTCTTAATTGGAAGACTGAATCTGCCTCTCGAATTTACATCGTCACCTGACACCATGGGCATCATCGTCCCTTTTGCAAGTATTTGGATAGGGTCTCCGATTTGAGAACAACTACCTCCCTTCCTCAGTCAATCTTGAAATAGACACAATATCACGGGCGCCGATATTAACTCCAGAGAAATCGGTAAATCATGAAAAAACGCTTTAAAGTTTACCTGCAATCAGTCGCTGTCCTATGACGTGGAGGTTTCATCGGTGAATCACCAAACATTCTTGAAACCATTTTAATTAAATGAGGACATTAACTATGCAATGTCCGATTTTGAACTGAAAGTATATTTTACTTTATCTCAGCGAAAAGCAATGCAGTTAATCTAAGTATGCACCTAAATTATCGACACAATTTTGCCATTTTATCGATAGCTTATTTATGCCGGCAGAGAATTTTGGAGAGCAAAAGGTGATGAAATCACAAAGTCTGATTCGCATCTTCTTCAGATTTGAAGTATTTTCCTTGCAAAATGTTGTCAAATTCCCAGAAAACGTGATAGTTAGTTGGTGCAATGTCTGGTGAATATGGTGGATGACAGAGTACTTCCAAGTTCAGTTCCTGTAACTTGAGTAGCATTCTTTGAGAAACATGTGGTCGAACATTGTCTTGCAAACAAATAGGCCTGTCTCTATTGACCAATCTCGGTTGTTTAATTGCAAGTTCATTCATCATTTCATCCAATTGGTTGATTTATACATCCGCTGTAATTGACTTCCCGGGTCCCATGAAGCTGTAGTGGATGACACCAGCGCTGGACCATCAAATAGATACCATTAGCTTTTTTGGTGAATACTCATTTTTAGATTATGTTTTGGCACTTCGTCTCTATCCAAGCACCGTGCAGAACGCTTGCTATTATTGAAAACAAAATCCACATTTCATCACACGTAACAATACGATGCATAAATGGTTCGTTTTTATACCGTGACAGCAAAAAATAGCAAGCTTCAAGGCGGCATGTCATTTGATGCCCGTTCAGTTCGTGTGGTACCCACTTGTTCAATTCTTTACCTTGCCGATCAGTTTCAGATGGTCCATCACAGCTAGAATCGAAAGATCAAACCTTGCTGCTAACTCGAGATGTAAACGCTTCCACTAGAGTTGGTATCAGGTCTAACACAGGCCTGATTTTCAAGAGTAAAGATACCAGACCGAAACTTCTCAAACCATTAACATACAGTGCGCTCATTCGCAACATCTTCACCAAACGTCTCATTCATGTTTCGATCTGCCTGAGATGCATTGGTTCCACGGCGAAACTCATATTCATAAACACAAATTTGTAATCTATTCATAGGTTCACAAAAATTGATTTACAAGAGAAAATTCGCAATATAACCAGACATCATTAATTACATTTCGAAAAGTGATGACGTAACTCTTCAATGTTGTGAAAAAAAGAATTGCCAGGATGAAATATTAGAGTTAACGACTGTTAAACTTGATGCATACGAAAATATGACATGTCATTCTTAATGACCTGATATATTTCAGAAAAGAAAATGCTAAAATACCGTTGTTCGTTCCTAGTTAAAAATATAGAGTAATGTAGCGGAGAAGAAAGTACATTGGCCTTCGTTTATCAGTGACTGATTCATCATTGACCTAGCATAACATAGTACACTCAATTGTGTACCATGTTAGACTTGTTATGAATTGCTCTGGGATCACACGCGTCGGCGATAGCTTAAAGTTTCTTCTTGGGCCGCAAAAGAAGCACGGCTCCAGGAACCATCCTCAACGCTCAGTTACTCGCAGTGCATTGATTATCACTCGTCTTCATATCAATGTGCTGCGCGTTTATGTATTTATTATGAGGATTTATGCGGAAATAAAGCAAATACGATGTAGACTCCTAATCGTTATGATATTTTTTAGTTATATCTTTTAATTATATCATATGTTATTAATTTTTATTCTAAATATGCTAAAAAACATTCTAAATAGTATTTTCAACCCAATATTTACATGCTATTACTAATGGTTTTATATATACTTCGAGATCCATTTCCAAAACAGAATCAGTAGATGTATTTAGAAACTGTTTGATGTTATTTGGGTAAGTTACGGGTCAACTAGGGGCCTGGGGAACGAAATATATTTTCCCTCTATATTCTGTTATTCATTTATCAGTGATTCACTGAACATATTGTAGAGTTTTCTTTTCTTATTTGGAGCCTAACACACGTGATAATCGAGGATAGACGTATTTAACAGAGCACTGCGCAGTGTTCTCGGAGGCGAGCGGTATTCTTGGAAGTGTGCAGTGTTCTCGGAATACCGATAAAACCGAGCGTATTACATACGATCTATTCCAGTGTGATTACATTAATTTAAGCGCGGAAGGTGTTTATAAGCCATTTAAGAAACACACAAAAACCGTTAGATTCACTTCAACATTTAAATTTAATTTGCTGCCAAAATATTTTCGTCGCTTTGAGACCGCGACCTGTTCACTGACAAAATTCCGTGCTGCATTTTGTCAGTGAACAGGTCGCGGTCTCAAAGCGACGAAAATATTTTGGCAGCAAATTAAATTTAAATGTTGAAGTGAATCTAACGGTTTTTGTGTGTTTCTTAAATGGCTTATAAACATCTTCCACGCTGCAATAGTTTTCGTTCCAGCATACGATCTCAGATCAGATCACTTGCTATGCAAGTACATCTCCGTAATACATTAATTTTCTTTTCTATTTAATTCCTTTTGTTTCCTCCTATATAAAAAGAAAGAGAAACGGATATAGAAGATAGAAATAGGAGGGAAAACTATTAGGCAATGTCATTATTCAGTGTGGGCCGAAATTCACACAAAATAAGTTCAATACTCTCCGTAATGTCTCTCCGTAACGATGAATGCACATGTACTTGTATATGACGAACGAAATGGATAATGATAATCTGTTCTAGTAAAAGTACACGGCCTGAGATTTGGCGGGAGCGGGGACTAGTCTATTACATTGACCCCAGTGTGACAATGGTACTTAATTTATCGACCCCGAAAGGATGAAAGGCAAAGACGACTTGGGCGGAATTTGAACTCAGAACGTAGAGACGGACGAAATGCCGCTAAAGCATTTTGCGCGGTGTGCTAACGTTTCTGCTAGCTCGCCGCCTTAATAATAATAATAATAATAATAATAATAATAATAATAATAATAATAATAATAATAATAATAGTGGCTTCAAATTTTGTCACAAGGGCAGCAGTTTGTGGGGAGGGGGAGTCGATTACATCGACCCCGGTGCCTGAATTTTAGGCCCAGCCTAAAGATTTGGCGAATTAGTCAATATTCTAATTGGCATATTTTTGCTG
>NC_043015.1:53563254-53578254 GCF_006345805.1 Octopus sinensis | reverse complement strand
TTATATTATACTTTAGTTTGATTTTAATTATTACTTACTACATGATTCAATTGTTATTTTTATTTTTATTGTTAAAGTGGAAGCATCTGACATAAAATAGAGAAATATTTTTGTTTCACTTTTAACACGTAATACTGAAATAGTGGAGAAGATATGATATTGCTATGGGCTCGCTCTAGGCAAGAAGTTTAACATTTTTTTGCCCATGAAACTACATGGACCCTAAGTAAGGCATGTGTAAAATTTGAATGAAATTGGTTGTTGTTCTCAAGTTTTAGGGAAACACACAGACAGACAGACAGACAGACACACATTCTCAGTTTTATATATATAAGATATATATACATATATCTATATGATATATATATACATATATATATATATATATATATATATATATATATATATATATATATGTATATATACAGAGATATATATGTATATATTTATATAAGAATAATATTAAGGAATATTACTCGAAACATACTGGGAAAATTAAATTTAGTATTAAATCAAATTTCATAATATAAATATATAATATATATAAATTAGAGAAAAACCATTATTATTTAATTCAAACAATGATAGACATAAGCCAAATCATATAAAAGAAATAAAATATATGATAAAACATATATTTAGATCACAAAAAGTACATAATAATAAGTAAACAATATATAATAAGTAAAAAGAATACGTACGTTTCGTGGCTATAAATTCACTTCAATTCGAATTCGAATTAAATTTAAATTTAACTGTAATTCGAACTGAAGTTATAGCCACGAAGCGTACGTAGTCTTTTTACTCATTATATAGTGTTTACTTATTATTATGTACTTTTTCAGATGTAGATATATTTTTTCATATATTTTATTTGTCTATACGATATGGTTTATGTCTATCATTGTTTGTATTACATAACAGTGGTTTTTCTTTCATTTATATGTATATATATATATATATATATATATATATATATATGTATGTATGTATGCATGTATATAATTTAATAAACTGAAGTTAAGTAGTATTCAATTATCCTTTCACCCACCACAAAAGACTCAATGCAATCCTGGAACTATTACTACCACTGGATTGCACAGAGTGAAATATGAAGGTGGACAAGGTTTATACTGTACTCTGTTACGTTCTTAACAGAATATAAACTATGTATGTATAGATATGTATATACCTCTCTACATATATTAATGTATACACGCTCGTATGTATCTCTGTGTGTATATACATATGTATATATACATGTGTGTGTGTATGTGTATTTGTTTGTAAAATGTAATTTGTTACTCCTAAATGTAACGTGGACTTTTGGCGATTTTTTCATCCCTCTTCCTTTTCTCTTGGAGTTTCCCCTGTCTCCTGTTTTTGAAGAAGAGCTTTGCTCGAAACGTAAAACAACCAATCTTTCTTTCCATACGTGAGCGTCTTATTAAAACTTTGCACGTAACACGTCCTCGCGTATTTGTTTTTTTCTTGCTATCTTTTCTTCAACGTAATTTTTTTATTGATTATATATATATACATTGCTTCTAATATAAGTATATGCGTGTATGTTCGCCTGCGTCCACGTGTGTGTGTATCTATATGTATATACCTCTCTCTATATATTAATGTATACACGCTAGCGCGCACACACTTTCACACACAGTCATACAGGCGCGTGTACACGAACACAAATGGGTACATTTTATCGAATGAGTCCATCTTTTTGTTAAAAGTTGCATGTCGTTTGAGGGAGATTTGACTTGTAGCTAATTGAATGACGGCGCAGAGGATTGTTCGTTCTGATGCCATAGACAACAATGGTTTCTTTTCTTTCTGCAGTAAAACGATATCATGGAATGAAATTCAGATATATTGCTTTATAATTATTGTCACAATTCCAGCAATTTTTGATCGACCCAGTGATCAATTGGTTCTTATTTCATCGATCCCGAAAGGTTGAACATCAAAGTTGGGCTCGGCGGATTTTGAACTCAGAACGTAAAGATGGACGAAACGCCTTTTGTCGGTACTACTCAGGTACATGGCACTAGTCAAATCAAATTCCGGTACTGTTGTTATAATGATAGTTGTGACCTTTTAATGATTTTTATCTAACGAAATCGGTTGTGTCTATGGTGTTGCAGAGCGGCCAGGATCGGTGTAGTCGACTCGGTTGATGTTTTATTGTGAATGTTTACGTTTACAATTTTGTTTACAAATTTGCTTTCCAGGATTCTTGATGTGAAATCGTGTGTTGAAACAGGTATTGTTATATTAAGGGATGGTCTTCTTCATTGTTTTATTTTATCTTATGTCCATTGTCTGGAAATCTTTCATCAAACACCTGTGATATGTTCAGCGACTCTTCCATCCGACATGTGTCCTCTTCTGTGCAGTCCATTTCATATCTGCACAAAGAGTAATTCCAAGAAATTGGATTTCGAGCGAGTGATATACTGATAGATTCAACTGGGCAAATTGATCCATACGCTGCCTTGCAGTGGACCGACATTTTGAAAGATAATAGGAAGAAATGTGACCAGCATCTATGTAAGAGTGAGCAAGAAATCCATTAATTCTGATGAAACAGTGACTGATGAAGTAGCGGAAGATAAAGCGGGGGGGGGGGGACAGGCGGAGCTCAACATTGAGTCAGAGGTGGATATATGTTGCTGAAAGTATTCATATCCATCAGTCGTGTAGCAGTTTATTATTGGATGAATCTTTGCCATTTCATGAGATCTGCTTTGTACCAGTCCCAAGCAAGTACTACGCCCACTCATTATCTCGACTAGCTAGAAATAGGAAATAAATCTTCATTAACTCTTACTAAAATGGAATGCCATATTGGAAAATGTAGCTCGCTGACAACAAGGGAAGGTCTGAGAAAGAACATTAATCAAATGGGCTTAAATGGAGTCTATTGGTATGAGACGTCCTAGCAACTATTTAGGTGGACTTTTGTTGATGAATATATCGTTTCATAAAGGGAATTTAGTGTCGAATCTAGAGGCACAAACAATTACAACACTTGCATGGTAAATTGCCTAGCAAGAAATAGGGAACAAATATCCCTAAAATAATACCTTAAAACCATAAGAAAAAAATAGAGAAATAAAATTGTACGCGGTACAATATGGACGTCGATATAGAGGTAATAAAACAGGTTGGTAATGGCAAGAACATTTTTCATTAAATATTTGCTCGATCGAGATTCACTCAAATCTAATGAATGACATCGTCAAATAAAGTAGTAAATTCATTTATGACCTCACTGTCTCGAAAGTGTCAAATATGCAAATTGCTCTGTCTAATATTAGTGAATTTGTAAGTAAAGATTTGTGGATAGTTAAAGGTCAGACAAAGCTGTTGCCGAAGATCCCCAAAAGATTAGAAACGTACATACAAGCGTCGTTCCTGTTCTTTTATATTGTCTGTAAACATACTATAAAAATGAATTGTTTACAGTCGTTGTAACACCTAGTATTCACTAAAAAAAGAACCCTATCGATATGTTCTTTGGTGGGTGTATTTTTTGTGTGTTTGAGCAGAGTAAAATTTGTTGTCGTCTACTGACGATTTCTTCCAAAGGTGACAACACTCGTCCACCCTTTTTATGTTTATACATCTGTTGTAAACACGAGTCATTTATCACAGTTCTAGTAAGACACGGTGCTGATAAACAAATGTAAAGCTATGTTCAATAGAAAAAAAACATTGCAAAGATTTATTGATTTCATTCCCCGTGTGTTTAAAGGCTGTGCAGAGCTGCTCTTGCTACCGAAGTTTGGAAATAAGTGCCGAAACGTACGTACAGTCGTTTTCACTATTTCTGTCGCCACACGTATAGTAAAGATGAATTATTTATTACAATCGTCATAAGACAGTGCTGGCTAATAAATAGATATAGTCATTAGTGTGCTAATAACCTCTGCCTTTAAGGCAGCTAGTTGTCAGAATCGTTAGCACGCCGGTTGAAATGCGAAGTGGTATTTTGTCTGGCTTTACATTCTGAGTTCCGCCGAGATCGACTTTGCCTTTCATCCTTTCGAGGTTGATAAATTAAGCACCAGTTGCGTACTGGGGTCTACCTAATCGACTGGCCCCCTCACCCAAAATTTCGGGCCTTGTACCTAGAGTAGAGAAGAATAACCTCAGCGTTTGTTGAGAGTTAAAGTTGATGCGCTGCAACTGACAAAGATTTCAAAACGTGTCGTAACGTACATACTGCTCTCGCATCTTTTTGTTTCCTTACACGTATTATAAAGATGAATTGTACGTTATATAAGTCGTGACACACAGTGTTGCTTTTAAAAATACTTAAAACCTGAAGACATATTTATTCTATAGTACATTATATCAATGAAATAAAACATTGCTAACACACCAGTAATTTAATAAGAATATAGACTAGTGAAACTAACTTTCGCTTGCAGCTATGTTATTTTTAGTTAACATTTTAATTCTCTTTGGTTTCAAATATGTTAACACTAAATTTACTAAATTTACTAAATTTATACAGCTTTTAGTCTGGAAGCTTATTGTTTCTGTCGATTTAGCATTCTTGCTTTCTAACTTCAACATCAAATTAAATGTTGGAAATAGAGATAAAAAAAAATAATGCCATCTATTTGAAATGGAAAAAAAATTTAAGGGAAAAATAGAGAAAATAAATAACTTTTTTTCTTTTCCTAACAAATAAGTGATAACACGATACGATCTCTATTGGCCATTGACAAAATTGATGAAGCGTTAAATTTGATATATCAAACGTAAGGTATTGTTTGAGGGTGACCTGTCTGCTCTGTGAAAGTCTCATTATAAATAAAGATTTCCAGCTGGAAGAAGATAGTTTTAGTAGCTCAGACAACAAAAATAATGCGAACAACATTTGCGAATGAAGTTTTGTTCTATTCAAATGAATTTTGTTTTATTTATTTTGATGTGATATTTCAATTATTTAGTTTTATTTTCGAGACTAAATTTCATGTTCAATTGTAGTTTGATAATTTATACAAATAACTTGAATTATGTTTCTATTCCATTCAAATTCGAATGGCAATCGTTGCTTTCCTCCCGTGGCTTATAAAGAATACGTTATTATCATTATTAAAAGATATCATTATCATTATTATTATAAAAGAAAACATTATCACCATCATCATCATCAACATCATCATCATCATCCACATCATAAGTATTATTGTTAGATTTTATATTATGAACTTCATCACTAGTCTTCTTCTTCTTCTTCTTCTTCTTCTTCTTCTTCTTCTTCTTCTTCTTCTTCTTCTTCTTCTTCTTCTTCTTCTTCTTATTCTTATTCTTCTTCCTCTTCTTCTTCTTTATCAAGGCGATGTCCAGGCAGAATCATTGTCGCGGCAGAGAAAATACTTAGCGACATTTATTTCAGTCTTATGATCTAAGTTCCTATTCTGCAGAAGGCCTGTAAGTTCATGGGTGGAGGTAAATCGAATTTAATCAACCCCAGTGCTCTACTGGTACTTACTTTACCAACCCCGAAAAGATAAATTGCAATCTTGGCATCGACGGAATTTGAACTCAAAACCTAAAAACGTACGAAATAACGATTCTGCCCGTTCGTGGACACAGTCACATAAAATATTGTTGAACAATAATAGAATGCAGGAGTGGATACGTGGTAAGTAGCTTGCTTACCAACCACATGGTTCCGAGTTCAGTCCCACTGCGTGGCACCTTGGACTAGTGTCCTCTACTATAGCCTTGGGCTGACCAAAGCCTTGTGAGTGGGTTTGGTAAACGAAAACTGAAAGAAGCTCGTCGTGTATATGTATGTATGTATGTATGTATGCATGCATGTATATATGTATGTATGTATGTATGTATGTATGTATGTATGTGCGTGTGCATATGATTGTGTCAGTTTGTCCCCCCCCCCCACCATCATCGCTTGACAACCGATGCAGGTGTGTGTAAGTCTCCGTAACTTAGCAATGTATGGCTCTTGTTCCCTATCCCACAGAACAATATGTTTGCACCGAATTCATGTTCCTCCAGTACTCTTTTTTTTTAAAGAGGTAAATACCTGCTGCTTCGGAAATGCGCTTAATGTCTGCGTCTGGGTAGTCTTTCCTGCAGACAGCATTGTAAATAATCTTTGTGACTATATCATGCTTCAGGGGCAGATAGCGTCTCGTATTTATGCATGTATGTATGTATGTATGTATGTATGTATGTATGTATGTATGTATGTATGTATGTATGTATTATGTATGTATGTCATTGTTCAGTTTTATTTCAATGTCTTTTGCCAATAGAGAAATAAATAGTTTCTAACCTAGATCCAAGGCTCTTTCATTGGTATTTCAACATTAACAACAGGGTATTTTTGTTTGTCTGTATTTATATGTACAATATATGTATGTATGTATGTATATGGACAAATTTGTATGTTCTGTTTCCTGAATGTATTCTCATAAAAATAGTTGCATATCTAGACATGCTCATATATATTTAAATGATAACCTTCTGGAAATTTTTACTATGTCTGTATGTATGTATGTATGTATGTATGTATGTATGTATGTATGTATGTATGTATGTATGTATGTATGTATGTGTGCATGCGTGTATGTACGCATGCGTGTATGTATGCATGCGTGTATGTATGTATGTTTGTATGTATGAAAGTATATAAGTATGTTTCTATGTATGTATATATGAATGTATGCAGGTCATTATTCACTTTATTTCAAGATTCCTTGCCAATAGAGAAAGAACCGGTTTCTAACCTAGATCCAAGGTTCCTACATTGGAATTTCAATATCAACAACAGGGTATTTTTGTATGTATGTATGTATGTATATGCAGATTTCTATGTATTATGTATGTATTCACAGAAATATAGCTGCATGTCTAGATATGTTTATATATATCTAAATGATAAACTTCTGGAAAGTTTTACAGATTTTTACAGTTCCAGTGATGAACTGGATCTGTAGTCTTCGAATTAGCCTTTACCTTTCTGCTTTTTTAGATGCCTAATTTCTCAAGATTGGTATTTAGGCAGTTACATATTCCAGGGCTTAAATAATTACAGGCATAAACCTGAACTTGTAATCTGGATAAAATTACTGCAGATTTCTCAAAAGTTCAGCATAGGCGTTCTCTTTTTCATTGATCTTCAGCTTTATGTTAACGTCCACTGAGCAACTAATTTCCACAATTGTGCACAGTTTCTCTTCTCTATCCCAAATCAATATATCAAGTCGGTTGTGCCTATATTTTATATATGTATGTATTTATGTATGTATGTTTGTATGCATGTATGCATGTATGTATGTTTATATAAATGTGTAAAGATATACTTTTAAATAATTAGTGTTTTATAATGAAATCCCAGCTGTTATAGTTTAGAATAATTAGGTCGGTAAAGACGATCCCTGAATTCCGCTTGCGATAGCATGTAGAAATCTTATTGCCAAGAACGACAGAACTCGCGAGGAAAGAAAAAATTACAAAGTCAATTGACTATTTCTGAGTTGAATTTGTGTAACAAATGATCATATCTAAGAGCGTGTGATGAAACTAATTACAGCAACCTCAGCATGGAAAACACTTATTAGCCTTTTAGAAATACACAATTAATAATTTATTAGTTGGTTGAAGGGAGAAATTGTCGTCGCAATATCAGGAGGATTTTATACACTCTACTTACTGCATAGGTATTAGAGTAACTCCGTAAATCAATTCTTAGAAGACCACTTGATGTCTGGCAATATAGTAACTAATAACCAAGCAGATGTATAAGGAAAATTCCTCTCAGGGTAGAAAAACTTATAATTAATAACGCACAGCTGTCCAAATTAAAATCTCACAACGCAGGAATCTTAAACCGCGTCATTCTATTCATCCTTCATGTATGGTGAAACCAATTCAATTTAGCAAATCTAAATGAAGTTCTAACTGAGAGCACTGGAATACTTACAAACTACTGTTCAGGCATCGTCCCCGAGTGTCATAGAATTCACGTCGAATGACAGTGATTGTATGTTAATTCTGGTGCGAAATACACTGTCGCTTCTATCGCAAAAGTCAAGTGGTTCTACGTTATTCTGTATGACAGCAAAATCTCTCAAACGCCGTATTTGTCTTATTCGTCCTCATAAGATCTATAGTGGAAATAAGGATTTCAAATTTTGGCACAAGGCCAGCAATTTTGGAGGTAGTTTAAGGCAATTACATCAACCCCAGTCCTCAATTAGAACAGTAAAATTAAAGTGATTTCGCTACAACGGGGAGATGAGTAGAATGACACGGCTTAAGGTTTCTGTGTTGTTTGATTTGAATTGAGACATTTGTGGTCAAGAATTTCTGTTCTGTGAAGCAGTTTCTTTATTTATCTACTTGATTGTTGGTTACTATAATGCCGGACATCATCTGGAATTTATTTTATCAATAATACAGTTCTATATTTAAGCGATGAGGAATTATGTACGTTATTTAGATTTGGCGGATATTTGTTCTCATCTTGTTTGTTGTTAACACAATGTTTCGGCTGATATATCCTCCATGTCTTCATCAGGTGTCTTTGGGAAATTTCGAACCTGGGTTCTCATTCCGAAGTTATTTTTCGATGTTGTTGTTGTTATTATTATTATTATTATTATTATTATTATTAGGATATTTATTACTATTTGGTAGAGTGTTGTACTCCCGATCTGGAGTATTATTATTATTATTGTTATTATTATTATTCAGGTGACTGGCTTGAATCGAACTCGGGATCTTGGGGTTAGTAGTCCGTGCTCTTAATATATATATATATATATTATATATATATATATATATATATATTATATATATATATATATATATATATAGGTGTGTGTGTATGTGTGTGTGTGTTTGTGTGTGTGTATGTGTGTGTGTGTGCGTGTGTGCGTGTGTGTGTGTGTGCGTGTGTGCGTGTGTGTGTGTGTGTGTATGCATATATATATGTGTGTGTGTGTGTAGTATGTATGTATATATAGGGAGAATTCACAAAAAGCAAAAGACGAAGTGAGGTGGTGTAGACAATAAACCGATGTATTAGTGTAATGCTCAGGAAGTGTATAAGTTTTTAACGTTTCGAGCCTACGCTCTTCCACAGAAAGGAACACAAAAAGAAATAAGGAGAGAAAATAAAGGATGTGTAGTGGCTAATGATCTATCATGTCGAATATATATATATATATATATATAATATATATATATATATATATATAACGGGAAGCTTTATGAAAATAAACAAAAGACGAAGGCAGGTGCAAGACAAACGAACAATTGTATTAGTATGGCGCTCAGGAATATAAATAAAACAAGTCTTTAACGTTTCGAGCCTACGCTCTTCAACAGAAAGATACACAGAGAGAGAAAAACACAGAAAGAAGGAGAGAAAAAAAATGCGTGCAGTAGCTAACGAATCAACATGGCGATCTGATTTCGGCCAGAGGTCAAAGATCAAACATGAGACGCGAGAGCGAAATAAGGGGAGATAATAGGGTTGATAAAAGGGTTGAGTGACCAGCTAAAAGTGCGTGGGAGGGGTCTGGATGTGTGTATGTATAGGGTTGGTGTATGTATTAGTATGTATACGGGTGTGTGTGTGTGTGTGTGTGTGTGTGTGTATGAGAGAGTATTAGTGCGTAAGATTGGTCTGGACGTGCGTATGTATGGGGTTGGTGTATGTATTAGTATGTATTAGTATGTATTAGTACGTATTGGTATGTATAGGTGTGTGTGTGTGTGTGAGAGAGTATAAGTGCGTATGCGGGGTCTGGACGTGTGTATGTATAGGGTTGGTGTAAGTATTAGTATGTACTAGTATGTATTAGTACGTATTAGTATGTTTATTAGTGTGTGGTGTATTAGTATGGCACATCATATGTGATGTGATGTGTAAAGTCATGTGGTGTAGTGAGGAGAAAAGGGGGGGGGGAGGGGAGAAGAGGGGGGAGAGAAGGGGAGGGGAGAAGAGGGGGGGGAGAGAAGGGGAGGGGAAGAAGAGGGGGAAGAAGAGGAGACGATGGGGGAGAAGGAGGTGAGGAGGGGGATGAAGGAGGAAAGAGGGGAGGGGGGAGAGAGGAAGGGGAGGGGAGAGAGGGAGTGAGGGAGCAGAGGGAAGGGGAAGAGGGAGGGAGAAAGAGGGAAGAAGGGAGGGGAGTAGGGGGTGGGGTGAAAGGATGAAGGACTGAGAAAGTAGGGGTCGGGGGGGAGAAAGGATAGGTGAGGAGGGGGAGAGGGGGGTTAGATAGGAGGGGGGGGAGAGTTGAGACCAAATGGCGTATAAGAGCGAAGAGAGAAGATTAATTCCTGTTCACGGCGCAAACGGGAATCCGGATGGCCTCTGTGTAAGGACAAACCGAACACAGATAGGTGTTGCAAGGAGTGACCGGTGGAGCGGAAATGGCGTGAGACCGGTGTGTCGTTCGCAAGGTGGATGTCACGAAGGTGTTCCGCGAACCGGTCAGCCAAGCGGCGTCCCGTTTGTCCGATGTACAAGGAATTGCAGAGAGAGCAAGAGATGCAATAGATAATATTGCTGGAGGTGCAGGTGAAGGAGTGGATGATGGGATAGGGTCGATGGTGGGTGCTAGTGAGGCGGGTGGTGTTGGAGAGGTAAGGGCAAGTGCGGCAACGTGGGCGGGAGCAGGGGAACGAGCCGGGTTGGGAGGTAGGGTCAGGGAAGGAGCTATGGACCAAAAGGTCTCGAAGGTTGTGGGCTCGTTTGAAAGAGGGGAGGGGTCGGTTAGGGAAGAGGTGTGAAGTGGACGGGTCGGACTGGAGATGACGGAAAGCTCGAAGAATGGTGCGTTGGAGACGTAGGGTCGTGGGGTGGTGGTGAGGGGGAAAGGGAGGCGGAGACTACAGGGCGGGTTCGGGGAGAGAGAGCAGATACACGGTCCACGGACCGTGCTCTGGCAAGGGCGGTGTGGATAGTGGTGAGGGGGTATCCACGTAGGTGAAGTGGTGAGCCATACGTTGAGACTGAGTCTCAAAGTCATGGTCGTCACTACAGAGCCTACGTAGACGGAGGAATTGGGAATAGGGGATGGAAAGCTTGGTGTGTTCTGGTGGGGGGGAGGAAGAGAAGTTGAGGTATGAGTGTGAGTCTGAGTGTGTGTGTGTGTAGTGAATGGAGGTGGTAAGAGTGGAGTGAAGAATGCTAACCGAAATGTCGAGGAAGGAGACAGAGGTGTTGGAGATAGTGGAAGTGAAGTGGAGGGCTGGATGGAAAGATTGGACGAAAGAGAGGAGGAAGGAATCTAGATGTTCGCGGGAGAGTGAGGTGGCACCGATAATGTCGTCAATATAACGACCATATAGTTCAGGAGTGGGACCAGTGAAATTAGAGAATATTTGGGCCTCAACATAGCCAACGAACAGGTTCGCATAGTTGGGGCCCATTCGCGTTCCCATGGCCACTCCCGAGACTGATGGTAGAACTCGCCCGCGAACGAGAAGCAGTTCAGAGTAAGGACAAGTTCGGCCAGACGAATGAGTGTGGAGGTGTCAGGTACAGGGTTAGAGCGGAGGTCAAGAAAGTGTCGAAGGGCCTGCAGTCCTTCGTGGTGAGGGATAACAGTATAGAGGCTTTGGATGTCCATAGTAAAAAGGATTTTGGAGGAGCCGGGAGGAAAGGAGAAAGAGTTGAAAAGCCGGAGAGCATGGTTGGTATCGTGGATGTGGGAGGGAAGAGATGCCACTAGGGGGGCAAGGACACGGTCGAGGTATTTAGAGATGAGCTCCGTGGGGCAGTTACAGGCAGAGACGATGGGGCGGCCAGGGTTGTTGGGTTTGTGGATTTTGGGGAGGAAGTAAATGGTGGGGGTACGTGGGGTTCGCACAATTAGGTTGGATGCGGTGCGGGGGAGACGGGAGGACGAGATGAGGTCTTGGACAGTAGAGGATACCGTCTGTTGGTAGCTACGTGTGGGGTTAGAGGGCAGAGGGGAATAGAAGGAGGTGTCATTGAGTTGGCGGAAAGCCTCGGCCCTATAGAGGTCCGCGCGCCACACCACTACAGCTCCACCCTTGTCAGCCGGTTTGATGATAATGTCAGCGCGCCGCTGGAGGGAACGAAGAGCCAAGAGCTCAGCCGAGGAGATGTTGAGGCGGCGTTGGCGCCTGGAGAAGTTGAACCGCTCCAATGCACGCTGACAAGCGCCCGCGAAAAGATCCACTGCTAGGATCTGGCCAGGGGCAGGCGTCCACGGGGATGGTCGGCGGCCCAGGCCAGTGAAGCAGTCGTCCTCTTCGTGGGGTGTGGGTGGCGAGTCGTGGTAATGCGCACCCAACCGGACACGGCGCACAAAGCTGTGGACATCAACTCGCGTCTGGAATTCCTTACAGGATGGAGTGAGGGGGATGAAACGCAGACCCCTACCAAGGACGGAGCGTTCAGCCGCAGAGAGGGGAAGATCGGGGGGAATGGTAACAACAGACGGAAGTGGAGAAGGGGTGGGTGGAATAGAAGTAGGAGGGGTGGTAGGTCTCGTGGAGGTCTGAGGGGGAGGGATTGGGGAGGTGTGTGTGGGGGTGGTGGGCGGGGCAGTAGGGTAGGTGTAGGTGGATGGAGCCTAACGGAAGGGGAGAAGGGGTTGTAGGGAGGGGCAGTGGGGTTAGGTGTGGGTGGATGGAGCCTATTGGGAGGGGAGAAGGGTGGTGGAGGAGTTGGGGTAGTGGCGTCGGGTAGGGTGGAATGGAAGAGTGATTGGAATTTACGAAGTTTGGTATCAGAAAAAAATTGATGGAAGAGTTGATTCAAATGGATAATGAAGCGTAGCGTGTTTGGAGCATAGAGAGGCGGCAGAGAGGAGAAGAAGGTGGAGAAAGCAGGAGGAAGAAGGCGGTTGATGGCATGTAGTTTGGAGAGATTGGAGCGAATGGTGGCCCGCATAAGGCGGTAAGATGTGGTGCGGAGTATGGGTAGATGGAAGAATCCGAGTGGAGAGCAGGGTGGAAGTGGAGGCGGAAACCTTTAGGATGAGTCGGTGATGTAGGCAGCGGCTTAGGAAAGAGACATGGCTAGAGAAGCGGGTTTTTTTAAAAAGAAGTAGAGAGAGATTAACGGACGGCTGAAGGCAATATACAGGAAGCGAACGTAGATGATCCTTCAAACGGTGATGGAGGGTGAGGAGGTAGGACCTAGGATCCGGCATGATGGGATAGCGGAAATATATATATACATATCTATACAATATGTTACATTACTCGGTAGTCAAGATGAAACTCTGAGTTTCAGATGCCGAAGTGGAAATCCACAACACCATCTCATCGGTTATCTGGCTATTTGAAAACGTTATGAAAAAATTATGAAAAAATAACGTTTTCAAATAGCCAGATAACCGAAGAGATGGTGTTGTGGATTTCCACTTCGGCATCTGAAACTCAGAGTTTTATCTTGACTACCGAGTAATGTAACATATTGTATAGATAAATTTCCTCTATTTACATAATATTGAGGTCTCTTTCTTTCTTTTGTTATCTTACCGTTTTATCAATATATATATATACATACATATTTATATTTATATATATATGTATGTATTTTTGTATGTATGTATATGTATATATGGCCGCAGCTAAATGTCTGAAACGATTAAAAGTATAAAAGGAAGACTGACAGAACATATTTATTTGTTTTGCGAAATTCCTGATATTAAATCGTGTATTGAAATAGATGTTGGAGTGTCATTTTGTTTTTGTTGCCGAAAAAACACACGCACTGCATATTCGCTCTTTACTCGAATGTTGTTGTTCTTACTCTATCTTAAGCCTATTGTCTGGAAATCTTTCATGACAGACCTGTGACCTCTTCAGCGACTTTTACACCCCATGTGTCTCCTCTTGTTCTGTTTACTTCATATATATGTATATGTATGTATGTGTATATATATGTGCATGTGTGAGTGTATATATGTATATACACATATATAAATACATATACTTATACACACTCATACACACACATAGACTCGCACACGCAAACACACGCATATATATTTATATATATATATACATACATATATACATACATATATATATACATATATATGTATATATGTAAGTATGAGTGCACGTATGCATGCACGTTTGTATGCACATATGTATGTATCTATGTATAAATGAAGTATATAATCATTTCTGTGTAAAAGTAAAACAACGTGCTTTAAGAACATTTGTGGTGATGCTTCAAGTTACAGAACCTGTCTTTGCGCACTGTTTATCTGTTCATTGTAGTAACAGTCAAACATCCATCAGAGCAGTTGTAACATTGTGCCGAACGACGCTATAATTCACAAAATGATCTCATACAATAAATAAATAAATAAAGCGATAAGAATTTTAAATAAACAACCAACAAAAAGCTAACAAATATGGCAGATGTCTAGTCTGATGCCTAATCTAAGATTATACGATAATTATGTATATGACTCTCATAATCCGTTGTGCAAAAGTCTGAACAGATTATCATCTGTCAATTTATCCATACACAGATATCTAATATTTTCGCCTGCATCTTGGGATGTTACCATCAGCCGCGTTCTCAATAAGCTTTGCTTGATATCATCTAGAAAATACCATATCATTTCATGTATGATGAATATACGTGGTTATCTTACGGTATATCTAGATAAATCTTCGTCATGGTACTAGCAAGGTAATGGTACACATTTACGACAAAGATGCCATTTGCGATATTTCCACTCTGTTCTACCATTATTCCATGTATTAAATTTATTCTTTTCTTTAAAGATTTTTTTTCCTGGATATTCCAATGTTGTAATGTTGCAAAGTTCCAGTGTTCCGGTATTCCAAATTACGATAATAGAAGAAGATATTGCCGATAATGAAAGAGACCGTGTGCAACTATAAGTGCATACACACATACACACACACACACACACACACACACACACACACACACACACACACACACACACACGAATACGAGTGGATGTACATTTCGAG
>NC_043015.1:53555754-53560754 GCF_006345805.1 Octopus sinensis | reverse complement strand
TCGGTCAGCTGGTTCAAATTTTGCTGCTGTGATGTTGAGTAGATTTAATTATATTTTTCTTCCTCCTCATCCCAATGTCTCTCTGTCCATCTGCCCGCCTGTCGCTCTCACTCTCTCTCTCTTTCTCTCTCTCTAGCTCTCTCTCTTTCTCTCTATCTCTTTCTCTATCTCTGGATATGTGTGCGTGTGCACTTCTCTGTGTATATATGGTATATATGAATATAATAACATATGTGTATATATATATATATATATATATATATATATATATATATATATACATATATATATATATAATATATATCTTTATAAATATATATATATATATATATATATATATATATATATATATATATATATATATGTATGTATGTATGCATATATGTATACATATATATAACATAGATATATATGTGTATGTATATATATACATATATAATATATATATATAATACCAATACTATATATATATACGCACATATATATATATATATTTTCTATTTTCTATTCTCTCCCCATGTATATTTCTGTGTTCCTTTCTGTTGAAGAGCTTAGGCTCGAAACGTAAAAGACTTTCTCACTTCCCGACCGTTAAACTAATGCATCTTTTTTTTTTTTGTAAATTTTTTTTTTATAAATTGTGTTGGTGCTACTATTAAGGCGGTTATCTAGCAGTACTGTAAGCATGTCGAACAAACTGTTTATTTTGTTCTTTTTTACTCTCTGATTTCAGATTCCGCCAAAGATGACTTTGCCTTTCATTGTTCCGGGAACAATGGAATAGATACCAAATGATAATCGGCGTAAGTGACTATCCATCTCCTCCCTCATTGTGCCTATACTAGAAAGCATTATTACTATTATTATTATTATTATATCAAAATTAAAATAAGAGTGTCATTGTTCTTAAGTGAACGATATTTCGACATCTTGTGTGTCTTCAACTGGTTCAAAAAATAAATTTGTCAATCTACTTCATTTTGTTTAATACATAAAGGATTGCGGTAATTCCTCTTCTCTTGGGTGATGACTCGCATATATACGCCCTTTAAACCGGGAAACCGGCCCTTATGAATCTAATGACTCGTGAATGAACTTTATTATTTTTTTACAATAATTTTGAAGTTCTGTTCTTAAAATATCCACGTGCTTCTTAAGTATTCCACATATCCTTATATAAATTTGTTATTTTCTTGTTTCTTCGTTATTATTTCCACTTAGAGGGAAACATTCAAGTACAGGGCGCAGCAAAATGATCTGACACATTTTAAGGTTTAATAAAATTAAAATAAATTAATGATCGAAAAGTGTGTTTGCAGTTTTGAAATTTACATTTAATGCTATTTTCTCTCCGTTGTGGACATATGTGACATTTTCTTTCATTTTTTTTCCAGTTGCTAATATGAATTGGATGGGCGAGCGTTGCGCTTTCATTGCGGAAACGTTTGTGAAGAACAACGAATCCGTAACTGCAACGCGAAGAGCGTTCCATGCGCGCTTCAGGCTTGGTAGACATGATCCTGTACCTACTCGAGATTCTGCAGCAGTAGAATTCGGCATTAACCGATGTCACAGTGCAGTCAGATCAAATTACAGGGAAACATCTCTCGTAAAATCCCAATCGGGATGCGTACTTCTTCGAAAAAGACAATGTCACAGTGACTGTGAACTCTGATCGATATTGTGTGATGCTACAGATTTTTTCTGAAACCCAAACTGAATGGACTTCACGATAAGGACACTGTTTGGTTTCAATAGGACGGGGCAACAGCCCACACTTCTCCACATTCGATTGGGATTTTGTGAGAGATGTTTCCCTGTCATTTGATCTGACTGCACTGTGACATCGGTTTTACCCGCCCGATCACCTGATTTGAACCCGTGCGATATTTTTCTGCATGAGTACCTGAAATCAGAGGTATACACTCATCACCCTCGATCTATTGAACAATAAATTGATGCCAATAAAATTGCTGCCACTCCACATGAAATGACCCGTCGAGTTTTGGACAACTTTCGTGAACAGCTTCGACAGTTAGTGGACACTTGCGGCATCCACTTCACGGATTTAATTTTTAAAATCAAACAAAAAACGTTTTTCGTTTTTTTTCTTTATTTTGTATTTATTAAACATACAAATATGTCGGATTATTTTGTCATACCCTGTATTTACGTGTTGCTTTATCGCACTTAGCGGTTCCCTTTTGCTTACTTCAACCTGTTTTCCTACTCTGTTACTAGTTTACTATAATTTTCAATTTGAATCAAGCCCCTTCTTTCTTGTATGTAGGGTAGGTATATTCTATCTCTATCAACTCTGAGGCGGTTGCTATGGAAGTCTATTAGTAGTTTCTCGTTATTGAGTTCTTTTTCATCTCCCCAAACTTTTCAATCCACTTAACTTCCCGTATATCATACAGAAGCTATGATTTATGGCTGGGCTGGCTAGCGTATCGTATGAAACATAAAAGAAGTCATTACTATGAAAACGTTGATTATGATTCTTCGCCCGTAATAGAAGTATAACGTGCTTGTTGACACTCTCTAGTATAGGAGATAGAAAAGAGGAATCACGTTGAAGTTTTGTTACACTCTGTTAAACAGTTTTCGGAGAACAATTATTTATGAACCGAAGAAAATTATTTTCCATATAGAGATTTTTATAAATTTTCTTAACTCGGTTGAAGTGAGTAAAAATACCAAAATATAAATATACAAAAACGATCCATAAAAAGCGTCAAGCAATGTAACTCCAGGTGATTTCAAATATCATAGGAGACATTAGAAAAAAATATCTTAGTTCAATGTAACTTTTATTAAATATAAAATTATATTGAAGTTTTATGAGGCGTGAAATAGTAGGTAACGATACAATATAATGGCGGCGTGTGTTGTTTGTAATATTTTAGACTTCCCCTTGGGGGTCCAATTCTACTTTCATTGTTATGGTGTACGTTACACACCTTATTGATACATAAAAGTTACCTAATAATTATTATGTCCTATTATATCAGCTATTAATAATAAAGTATACAAGACATACGCCCGAATGGTTATTTTGAACACACACATATATATATATATATATATCCATGTATGTATATGTATATATATACATACATGTGTGTGTGTCTGTGTATATATATACATGCACACACGCATACATATGTATACATATATTTAGGTATATATATACATATTCATATATATATATATACACGCAAAAATGTATATGCATATAAATATATATATATTTAAAGAGAGACAGACACATATACATATACATGTGTGTGTGTTTTTGTGTGTGTATGTGTGAGTGTATGTGTGTGTACGTGTGTGTATATGTGTCTATGTGTCTATGTATATGTGTGTATGTGTGCGTATGTGTGTGTGTGTGTCTGTGTCAACCGACATATATATGGTCCGTGCATTGCTCAATGTGAGTATCTCTCGTTGCCTATACGTGTTTGGCCATATGAGTGTATACGTGTACATCTGTGTGTGCGTGTGTGTGTATGAGAGTGTGTGTGTGTGTGTGTATGTTCTTGCTAGAGTTTGTAATCATGCGTATAAGTGTTTTTGGGTCGGAATGTTCAAACCGCTCCGCAATTTCGCACCTCTTGTATGATGTTACAACGTGACATCTGGGGTAAGATTTCACTCCCTTTCTCTGCCTCTTTCTTCCTTCTCTCTTCATCTCTCTCTCTCTCTCTATCCATCTATCTTTCTCTCTCGGTTTCTCTTAGCCTCATTTTACCAAGCTGCGTAAATGAATTTTAGTTGATGAAACTGTTAGAGGAAACTACTCTGATATTGATTGCTGTTAACCCTAATTCACGGGGTCCAGGCATGTATCACATTGTTTAATGTAGTATTAAGTGAAAATTACACGTATCTGCGTAATATGCAGCCTCTTACATGTTAATAAAGTTAGTAGAAAATTCATTTGATCGAAAATCTGATTTAAATCAATCACCGAAAAGGATTACTGAAGGAAAGTGTTTCACCCTGGGTTTCGAAGCCCTACCTCCTATCAATGTAGTTGTTTTTGTTCACAAGGTTCACGATAGTGGCAGGACACTTCTAAATTCTCTTATAGGCGCAGGAGTGGATTTGTGGTATGTAGCTTGCTTACCAACCACGTGGTTCCGGGTTGAGTCCCACTGCGTGTCATCTTGGGAAACTGAAAGAGGCTGGTCGTATATGTGTCTGTGTGTGTGTGTGTGTGTGTGTGAGAGAGAGAGAGAGAGAGTTTGTGTGTGTGTATGTTTGTGTGCTTGTGTTTGTTCCCCCACATCGCTTGACAACCGATGCTGATGTGTTTACGTACGCGTCACTTAGCGGTTGAGCAAGAGAGACCGTTAGAATAAGTACTATGCTTACAAAGAATAAGTCCTGGGGCCGATTTGCTCGACTCAAAACCGGTGCTCCAGCATGGCTGCAGTCAAATGACTGAAACAAATAAAAGAAAAGGCAAAGAAAAAAATAGTCATTGAGGTTAATCCCTCATCCTGCCATTTTTGGGACGACGGACAAAATATAATGGTAAGTTCGGTCACTGTCAGTGACACGGTACACCTCCCGAGACAAGGGAGACAATTTAGCAATGAAGGGAGTGGAAGGGACTTAGGAATACAGCCAATTCAGAAGTGCTGAGAACACTGTACCAGCAGAAAGAAAGGCAAGAGGGAAGAGATAGAACGTCATCGGGTAGATGTCGTTGGCGTGGGAGTTCATATCAAATGGATTGGACTGCAGCACCTTAAAGTTTACCTCTTTTTCTCAAGCCTGCTGCTTGTCCCATTTGTCTCTTTAGCCAAACCGCTAGTTCACGGAAACAGGAACAAACCAACACCGGTTGTTAGGTGGCGAATTACAAATACAAGCAACAACAGCTCGCGCTCGCACGCAGACAAACACACACATACAAACATATTTATATATATGTGTGTGTGTGTGTGTGTGTGTGTGTGTGTGTGTGTGTGTGTGTGTGTGTGTCT
>NC_043015.1:53543254-53548254 GCF_006345805.1 Octopus sinensis | reverse complement strand
TAAAACAGTGATTTTTATATAAATTTTCTTTCATGCATCGTGATTCTATAGTTGAAATGCTCCCCTTGACGACTTCGTTACGAGTTCACTGCCATGGCGCGACATCATGGGTTAAAACAGTCGATTACAGACCGGGCCCACCAATACCTTGTGAGCTTGTGAGTAAATTCATCTGTGCGAAAAATCTTTCGTGTACACACACACATACACACACACACACACACACACACACACACACGTATAAATAAAATTTACAGGAAGAGAAAAAATATATATATGTGAAAGAATGAGTACAGATGGCTTTTTTTGAGGGGATAACTTCCATTTTAATCTTAGTAAAGTAGACAGTATTATTATTATTATTATTATTATTATTATTATTATTATTATTATTATTATTATGTTATTATTATTATTATTATTATTATTGAGTGAGAGAGCAGTTCATGCCATCAAAGTGACACTGGGGTAAAATATACGAAGCCAATATACCCATCATGACTACCGTCTGATAAGGTACACCAGGCACATGCATCACAACCATATGTGCGCGACATGGTGATCTCATATCAAGATAAACAGCACATGACCTTGCAGGTGGGGCCCAGTTTGAATTTTCTTCAGGTTGAGTAGCGCATCCCGCTCAAACGGTCCCCGAATAAGGGTTGTTTAAGGATGTTAAAGAACCACCCTGTTTCCAGAGGTGAACTATTCAAACCCCAAAGAATCCCTCTCAACACATGGCTATGATGCTCCCACCACTACTTCTGCTCGTGATCAGAGATGCACATATCGTCAGCCACTAAGGGACATGCTCAACTGGTTAAGGCCAAACAACTGACAAGCAATCTGTGGTATTGAGCAGAATATTTGCTGTAGCCCATCTTTATACCAAGACAAAACAATGTACATGATAACACTTCCAATCATTAAGATCAGAAGCCATGAGAGCCACTGCCTGGTACTGCATATTAATTATTATTATTATTATTATTATTATTATTATTATTATTATTATATTATTATTATTATTATTATTATTATTACTATTAGTATTACGATTAAAATTAAAATTATCCCTCAAAAAGTTATCTCTACTCATTCACTCAAATATATATAATACTGTACCAAGACTTTCTCTTTATTATTCTACTCTGAAGGGTCGTTCTTTATGTTGCTGCCTTGTTTTTCCATTTGTGTCAGTCGTTGTTCGAAAAATAGTTGATATTCCATGTACTCGTACTTTGCATTTTTTCTTCTTGTACACGTCATTACGTACTGTACCCACATATGCATATATATATATATATATATATATATATATATATATATATATATATATATATATCATGTATATTAAGACACATCAAGTGGTTTCCAAATAGGAAAGCCTTGTGCTAGAAAGAGCTGTAGAAAACTCAAACCACTAATTAGGGATAAATTCTCGAAAGGAATGAAAATTAAAAACGTTTACCAACTCATTTAGTTCCTAGACCATGGTTTGTAACTAATTCCAGTAAAAAAATATTTACTGAGGCTAGTTTTCGTCAGTAGGGACCCTTTAGATTTCAAATATACACACAACTAGAACCACATGTAAACTAGTTACCTGTATATCCTAACTTTTCAGACCACAGCGCAGATGCAGATTATTTCCGGCGACAGAGAGGATGCCGGTAAAATTTCGAACAAATTTATCAAAAAATATTTAAACATAATAAATAACATTAGGGTAATAATGCTCTTTCTAGCACAAGGCTTTCCTATTTGGAAGCTTCTTGATGTGTTTTAATATACACGATATTTTTATGTGAATAATATATAGTCTATTGACTAATTCTTTTTTCTTTTGTGTGCTAGGCCACTGGTAATAATAATTTATACAATTCTTATTACCCTAATGTTATTTATTATGTTTAAATATTTTTTGATAAATTTGTTCGAAATTTTACCGGCATCCTCTCTCTCGCCGGAAATAATCTGCATCTGCGCTGTGGTCTGAAAAGTTAAGATATACAGGTAATTAGTTTGCATGTGGATCTAGTTTTTAATTTTCATTCCTTTCGAGAATTTATCCCCAATTAGTGGTTATAGAGCAGTTACTGTTTATATCTCGCTCAGAGATTTATTATTGTTATCGAACGGTTTTTCTACATCAGTAAATGTGTTTACTGTGAAAATTCATATATATCCAGCCTGTAGAGGGAGTCCCTCAACGAAGAACGGTGCTTACCATGCGTTGATAAGAGGCAATTACCTCGAAACCGGTCCGTATGTAGTATCCGTATCTTCGGGGAGGCTGATCTCCCTTTGCAGGCTGGCAAGGACACCGTGATGGTGTCAGCCCTTCTGGTGACGTCGATGATCGCCTGGGGCTAAATGCATCAGTAACACCCCCACCACCCCGCCCTGTTCCTAGCCACATTCAGATGGCTGATCCCCCTTATGTTATATATTTAATGTTACAATAATATACACAAGTCTTGTGCAATACAGCTACATAGGATTTCCTGGTCAAACATGAGTTTATTTCGACATATTTCGAGTAGAGAGCAAGACCGCTTGGCAGTTGCTGTTTGACGAAACAGGGTCTGTTTCTTCAAAGGTCATAAGGAAGGAGACAAAAAGCAAGACACAAAGTGACATAACCAATATTAACAATAAACAAATGTCAGAAAGACATAAACAAGATATTAATGTTGTTTATGATGTGTCGGGTGGCCTATTTTAAAATTCCGCTAAGAAGTATTTCTTAAAATGTGGACATAAAGAAAAATACATTATGGTAGAATTTTAAAATAGGCCACGGGACACATCGTAAACCATTAATATCATATTTACGTCTTTCTGACATTTGTAATGTTCGTGTAATTCACGATTTCATTTATATTACTTAGAGAAAGGGAAATAACTCATGTCGAAATTGTAAAAAATTATTAAGGAGAATAATTCAAATATTTCCATAATTGTAATTGTGAATGAAAAATATAATAAACACTTTTAATACCGCTAATGTACATTGTGCAAAATAAAATAAAAAATTAGTTGGTAATTAAATATTTCGTAATGGGAGAAATGTATGTAAGGGTGGCGAGGATATTAGATAATTAATTGATGTAAATCCATCAGGTTAATTAAAATGGAGTTAATTGTGTATTCATGTTACAGACTGAAAATTTCCTTGTATGTCAACAAAAACGAAAATATTAATTCAATCCTATTTAAGATACTTCTCAGCAGAATGATTATATCAAGTGTTTTCGTGGCTTACAAGTTGCAACTGTTTCCACTGTTGTTCTGTAGTTGCTTGCTTTTCGGCTGCAATTCATTTCACTGTAGTATTTTCTGTCTTTCTATCCCTTAAATACCAAACTAATTTTGAGAACGTGTTGCAGTATCTATTCTTTCTGAGCGAACAGGTATGTTGCTCACCTCTATTGCCGTGTTTTCTGTCATATAATTATATCGTATAGCAGCTTCATACACTAACTTTCCAAAATATATCTTATTAAAGGGAAAATTACCGAAATTTCTACAGTTGCATAGGTGTTAGAATAGTTGTTCTAGTTAAATGTAGCAAAATTAGTATAAACATATTACGTCATCACAGAGTAGTGAGGTGGTGTATAGGTATTCAGCTTAGTAAGTTCATTAATATAATGAAGGCATGTTCACATTATACAGGGGATTAAACCATACTATTTTCTTATGGCTTTTGTGAGTGAATGAGGAGTTTGATCAATGAAGGAAAGTAAAATGAAATATAGCACTTCAATATAAAATGAATTGACAGGAAGTAGCTATTACAATATTATATGAATAAATATTTTATATTCATATCGAAAATTATATATTCATGCAAAGCAATTTATGAAAGGATTTAATAAATGTGAATTGCTCAGGGCTTCTATCTGTAGTAGAAATGAGTATTTATTTTAAAATGTGATTTCATTTTATTTTCAACTTTCTCTTCGTACTTTCTGTAGTTAGGCACACAATGTTACAAAAGATGGTGCAGTTACAGGGCTGTTAGTCATAAAAATGCCTCAGCATTTATTCTCCATCTTCATGAACTGAGTTCAAATTACACCGATGTCAGAGTTACATTTCATGAAAGGTAAGTAATGACTGTCCACACCCTCAACATTACTAAACCTGGGCTCTAACAATAACAATTATTCTAAAGCTCTGCATTTTTTCCATTTATGGAGCATTTTCGTTCATATCATTCCTGTGGGAGTATTTTTGGTATAACTATATATATATAATTATATATGTGTGTGTGTGAGTGTGTATGTGTGTGTATGTGTGTATAAATATACATTTATATAAAAGCTAAATAAAAACAACAACGTAGGTCAGTGTTGATTCAGTTTTAACAGTCATTTCGAAATTTTCTGCAGGCTAACAAAACTGTTTGTGAAAATAACAAAATATATTCGAGTTGGAGACAATCTTGAGCTGTAATACTATTATACATTCCTGACATAAAGTGTAAATACGAAGAGTACCAAACTTTTAGAATGTTCTTTGATGAATTACTGATGACGACACCTCAAACCAGTTCATTTTGATGTACAATGGACTGAGAGGGTGATTTTTTGAGATGACTTACGGAATGCATGGTTCTTTAACATTTATGCTGTACTTATATATATATATATATATGTATTATATATATATATATATGTGTGTGTGTGTGTGTGTGTGTGTGGTGTGTGTGTGTCTGTGTGTGTGTATGTGTGTGTGTGTGTACGTTTGTATATATAAAAACATATATAAATGTATGTATAAATATATACATATATACTCTTTGTATGTATGCAAACAGATATATATATATATTATATATATATATATATAATACATATATACATATATGCGACGGGCTTCTTTCAGTTTCCGTCTACCAAATCCACTAACAAGGCTTTGGTCGACCCAATGCTATAGTAGAACACACTTGCCCAAGGTATCACGCAGTGGGACTGAACCCGGGACCA
>NC_043015.1:53525754-53533254 GCF_006345805.1 Octopus sinensis | reverse complement strand
AGAGACAGAGAGAGGTAGAGAAAGAGTGAGTGAGAGGGAGTAGAGACATACATATATGAATATATTTATACATATATGTAACATTCATGTATATATATATATATATATATATATATATATATATATATATATATATGTGTGTGTGTGTGTGTGTATGCATTTACATATGTATATATACATATATGTATATATATGTATATATGCATATATATATACATAAATACATACATACATACATATACCTACATACATGCATACATGCATACATACATACATACATACATACATACATACATACATACATACATACATACATGCATACATACATACATACATAAATGAAGCTGGTCTAGACATACATATATACTCTCTCAAAGGGCAAATACAAGAAAAATATACTTGTTTAGATTCGTCAAAATGTCTAATTACATTTCTGTGGAGCGACTAAATAATACGTATTAATTAAAATGATATAAATTAACGTACATTCCTTTGTGAGTATCAAACATAAGCAATCTAGTTCAGCAATTATAAGTCAATCAACTTGTAGCCCTATGTATAGAAATTGTGCAAAACAAGGTAGAAAAATAGTACTAGAATACCAAAGGCAGAGTAAAGTATTTTTTATTGAAACTGAAAAAAATATTACCGAACTGTTAGTTAGAGTTTCATGTAAGTAGTGAGATGAATGTTTACGTGAAACCCTGAGTAACAGTTTCTTCCAGCTTCCATAGCATGGTATATATACATATTTATATATACGCCGTGCAAGCGCACGCATACACACACACACACACAAAGATCCCATTCACAAACAAATTCACACACATACGTACATACAATACAAACACACACTCACACACACATTTATATATATACACACATATACAAACACACACACACACACACACACACACCACACACACACACACATATATATATATATATATATAGATATATATATATATATATATATTGTGTGTGTGTGTGTGTGTACACACACATACACATAAGGTGCTTTCGGGCTAAATTTGACGAGAATATGTTTCTAGTTTTTCATGAACAGCTCTCTGTTTTAGCGAGGATTCAACGTTGTTGAGAAAAAGTTAGTTACTATAGAGGACTGGAAATCCTCTGAATATTGGGAAAGATTTATCTGTATAGGGAGGTATCAAAAAGCTGGCCTCATTACTACTGCTCAATGACATGTAAATGCTGTAAAAACTGTAAGACGTGGCATGGACACCTGCAACAGAGACTACTAATCTGTGGTCAACAGAAAGGGACATAGCTGGCGGCTTTGCTGGGTCTGCACGCTGGTATTCTTCTGACAACTGCAGGACAAGGTAATGGAAGATTCGAGCAAGGGTATCCGGGCTTTGGTGAGAGAGATTGGTGTTGTTATTCGCTACCATGAAGCTGGCCCCAATTGAGGAATTTCGCTACCAGTCGTACGAGAGTTTCTGGAAACAAATTTTGATAACCGAGACCAAAGGGATGGTCTGGGTCTTCTTATATGACAATGACTTCCGTTAAAATCAGTTGCACAACACCCAGATAAACAGATGGGGTGACTACAATCCATATAATGACTAACATATGAAGAAAACTACGTTCCATCGAAATGTAATGGTCTTCGGTTTGTCTCGAATGAGGGTGACGTCACGCCGAGCTACATCTTTGAACAGGCCTTACTCTCAATTCAGATGGCTATGTGAAACTGCTGAATACTTTGTTCAGTCCCTGGCCACAGAGGGTTCCTGCTGGAAGGCTATGTGTGCGGCAGCAAGATTTGGCTCCTTGCCATATCTCCGGAGAGAATCAGAAGTGGCTTTTTGAGAATTACTATGACTTCACTGGACCCTATCTCTGGCCTCGTAATTTCCCCGACTCCTATCCCACGGGTTCCTATATGTGGGGAGTGATTGGGAAATACATTAATCGCTCTGCCTGCAACACCAAGGCTGAGTTGGTGGCCAAAATCAAGGAGGTCTTCTCAGGGACACAGTGCATATGTCAGTTTCCCAAGCAGTCTTGAGGCCGTGGTTAAAGGTAAGGACGACTGCTGCCTTGTGTAAGCTGTTACGTTACAATCATAATCCCGTCGGCATTTTTCGAATTTTTAAAAATACTTTTATTTTGGAATAAGGCGCTACATTTTCTTTCCCTCGATGCAAACTGTCAAATTTATCTCGAACACATTGTATGTTATATATGCATGTATATATATATATATATATATATATATATATATATATATATATATATATATATAGACATGAAGTTTATAACCTTTAGACGATGTATGTTTATAATACACGTGATACACGGTTCCAATGAAGCTTTGAGACAAGGTTTCGTTTCTATCCTTGTTGCGTCTTTTCTCAGTTAGAGCTACCATTCCGGACCGATGAATAACAATAGCAACAGTTTTAGTTTATAGAAATCAGTGACAATCCAAATAATAATGAATCTATTCTTCCTCAATACCTGCTGCCAAACTTTTCCTCCTTAAGACGATGCATGTTTATAAAACATGACATTTATCAGCGTAAGGCAGTGCCGTGTATCAATTTTATTCGTAACCCCCGTGCTGTGAATATGCAACGTTAAAAGTGGGGAGGCATTCTCCAATGACGGACAAACAGCAGTGATCATATATTCGCATTCGCATTTGCCTGACCGTTTTAAGACACGTGACTGAAAAATAAAAATTTTGCAATTTATCATAATAGAAAATTTTTTTTCGAAATAATATGGTTTATAAAACTAGTCATTCTTCGCTAAAATGCAGAAAAATTACCTCTTACTACTGCTATTTAACACATATCAACTAAAACAGAATAGCTTTATATTCAAAGCGCCCCAACCGCGATCATCACGTCGTGTCTCCAAGTTATCTATCAAGTTCCACATTATCAAAAATGCATTACTCTATTTTAATATGGTCAAGTATCGTTAGAAGAGAATTTAGCTGTTATTTCTTACAACCCAAGAGAACACGTAGCGCTGGTTTTGGTTGGCGTAATGGTATGTTATAGAATTTACTTATTCCATTATATTGGCAAGGATTCCAGCCAAACTAATGAATGATGTAAATATAGGGATGGCTTTAGCATAATCTGTAAACTTTTCGAAGAATTTTACTTGATTTGCGTAATGCGTGGTGAAAGAAATCTAAGCAAGTGATGTTTACTTCGCAACTGATTCTGTGCTCCAAATTGCATCTCTTTCCGTTTACTGCCTTGCAACACACGTGACCAGGCATGCGTAACGATGTAGTTAGAAGAAAGCAACGTCATTAGAGGACAGAATTCATGCACGAAGGGACTTTGTTTTATTTATTTCTTATTTAGTTATGTATTTATTTATCTATTATATGTTATTTCTTGTTAGTATTTATTCAGTATTTATTTTTTTATTCCAGTAAAAGACATAAATATGGTATATTTCTACAGGACTATATTAACATGTCTATAAATACCATCGCGAGACACGGTCAAGAGCGTATAATAAACATCCACGGCTTGATTTCAGCGATTATTTATGACGTATTGACCTACTACTTTCATCTCTCCTATACGTTCTTCAGAGAATGAACGCAAAGCTTTGAATATTAACTGTGCAGGAACAGCATCATTACGCCCATTTGTAGAATTTTAGTAGAGTCTAGCCATTCCTCCCACCCTTTTCCCAGACTGCGATAGTAAATACTAGAAATTATATCCATCACAGCAGCGTATGGTGCAAGAGGTCTGGTGGAGAATTGCAGAGCGCAGGAATTGCAAAGCTGCAATTTAGTGTGAGCGGTGAAGGAGAAAACGGTGTTTAATGAAATGAGTTCGCTTGAGTAAATTCGACCACTTCGCTGGTACCGATCAAAAACTGAACTCAGACGAAAGTTAGTGGGTAAAGGAAGGACGGAACCAAACAATGATTGTAATTATGATAACGAAAATCACAACCCAGCAACTCTGTTATTTTACCGATGGCCAATCAAATTGTACATAGCTGACAAGGCACATTTGAGTTGTGGTAGCGTGTGCGCACATATTAATGTATGAATGTAGTAGGTATGTATGGATGGCTGTGTGTGTTGCGTACACATGCCTTTATATATATAATGATATGTAAATGTAAGATCCAAGGAGATATATGTGTGTGTGTGTGTGTGTGTATGTATCTATCTATATATATATATATATATATATACATATAGATATGTGTGTGTAACTGTATAACTATTATATATTATATATGTATGAACAGATGGGTATAATTGTGTATATAGATATGAGTATATGTGTATGTGTGTGCATCAATATGTGTGCGGGAAAGATACAGAATGTGCGTGGGAGTGGCAGATACACACATTAATACACAGACATAGATGTACACGTGTGAGTATAAGCGTGTATGAATATAATTATGTACATACACGTACACATACATGTGTAGGTTTGTCTTTCTCTCAAATGGTCTCTCACTATGTACATAGATATCTTTATGTACATATATACACATTTTGGAAATAAAAAATAGTACACCAATAAATATACGTAACTATATACGTGTGTATATATATGTATGTACTTATCTATCTTTCTACGAATAATTCTCCACGCCTGTCTCTTTCTCTATATCTTTTTTCTCTCTCTCTCTCACTTTATACACACACACACACACATATATATATATATATTTATATATCATTACATACATATATATATACACACTCACGCACATCCAACATATGAACATACGTGTGTACATAGAGAGAAAAAAGTGATAGACAAATATATTTATGTACATACATACATACATACATATAGACAGACAGACTGCCAGGTAGATAGATAGATAGATAGATAGATAGATAGATAGATAGATAGATAGATAGATAGATAGATAGATAGATAGATAGATAGATAGATAGATAGATACAGACAGATGGACGGATGGACGGACGGACGGATGGATCGATCTGTCGATCGATCGACTGATCGATAAATGAAGTGAGGGAGGGAGGTATGAATGGATGACTGGGCGGGAAAATTAAGTCCTGGGTTTCTAATTTTTACCTAAACGTCTACTAAATATTTCTCAACGTGTGAGAAGGTTCTATGAATGTCTGTGTGTGTGTGTGTGTGTGTCTGTCTTTATATACATATATATACATACATACATATACATATATATATATATATTTAAAAATTAAGGGTAGAAATTGATATTAGTCAATTAAAACCAGTGGTCTAGCACATTAAAAAGAATCCGAAGATTAAAATATTTATATATACCAATTAAGGACTGAACACGAAAAGGTGGACAGTCAACATGCTAGATATAGACGTCAAATCGCCATTCTCCACAAAGATTTTGTTCTCAAATAAAAATAAAATTCAGCACGTGTTCAGTCCTTAATTGGTATATATAAATATTTTAATCTTCGGATTAATTGGTATATATAAATATTTTAATCTTCGGATTCTTTTTAATGTGCTAGACCACTGGTTTTAATTGGCTAATATCAATTTCTACCCTTAATTTTTAAATATGAAATATATGTTCTCAAACCGATAAATTGACTGCTGCTAATTTATTAACTGCAGGCTAGTTTTTCGATTATCAGCGCGCCAAAAGTAGAGGCATTCGAAAGATACATCCGAACGTAATAGGTTGTACTTTTTGCATGCGGGACTCCGGTAACCGTTTTTCAATCTAGTACAGCATATTATGCTCATAACAAACTACGCTGATGAAGTTACAGATATCCTTGTGATATTAATAGCTGAAACTGCAGTACGTAGGTAATTATTCCATTTAGTATTTTTCTTTGTCTCATCCATTGCTTTAGGTCGTGCTGAATTTTATTTTTATTTGAGAACAAAATCTTTGTGTGGAGAATGGCGATTTGACGTCTATATCTAGCATGTTGACTGTCCACCTTTTTCGTTCAGTCCTTAATTGGTATATATATAATATATATATAATATATATATATATACATATACAGACACACACAGACACACATAAACACACACACACACACACACACATATATATATATAATGAAAGAATTTATGGCAAATATAAAGATCGACATAACGTATACTGAGTGTAAAACCGGACACAGAAGGTCCCTAATTCTTCATCAGTTCTCACCCAGTTGTTAATACAGTTTCGTACCTTTAATGATAAGACTGAGAGTTTCACAATTGGCTGCGCCTGCAAAAAAAAAAGGAAAATTCGTTTTACGGAGAATTCAGGAACGAGAGGAAATAAAAGAAGATAAAATGACACAGAGTATGATTTAGGACGGTGGCCAAGAAAATGTCCTAAAGAATTGAGAGACAGAGAACCAGCGTAAGAAAACAAGGGAAAGTGAAACTGACTGCGGGTCACGCGACAGTAGCAGGCAGAGGAGAAAGACAGAAAGAGAGCGGTGGTGAGAGTTTCAGAGAGGACAAAAAAGAGAAGAGAAGAAAGGAGGAAAGGGGGAAGGAGAAAGGCTAGGGATAGAAAGAGAGAAAGTGCAAAGGAGTGAGAGGGTGAGAGAAAGAAAATGAGAAAGAATAACGGCAAGGGAGTATAACACGGGTATATAGAAAAAATTACTAGTTAATACAAATTGTGTGCGTGTGTGTGTTTGTTGCATTCCAGTACTTAATAAATGAAAAATGTATTCTCCGCAAAAAGGATAGTTCTTGCGGGCGCCGCCAGTTGTGAAGCTCTCAGTCTTATCAGTAAAGGCGCGAAACTGTGTATTAACAACTGAGTGATAAAGGGTAAAAGGGTAAAGACCCCCTTCGGTCATGAATGACCATGGGATTGCACCTAGAAAGTTACCCTCCTAGACACAAGTCTGGGCAAGGTTGTTTATGGAAGGCCAGCAGTCGCCCATGCATACCAGCCTCCCCTCTCCACGCCACCAGTATTATCCAAGGGAAAGACAAAGGTCGATACAGCTTGGCACCAGTGACGTCGCAACTCATTTCTACAGCTGAGTGAACTGGAGCAACGTGAAATAAAGTGCCTTGCTCAAGAACACAACACGCAGCCCGGTCCGGGATTCGAGCTCACAACCTCACGATCGTAAGCTCGACGCTCTAACCACTGAGCCATGCGCCTTCACTTAACAACTGAGTGATAACTGATGAAGAATTAGGGACCTTCTGTGTTTGTCTCCCGTACGGTTTTACGCTTAGTATTTTTTTAAGCGGTATTTTTATTTACAGACACACACACACCACACACACACACACACACACACATATCAATATATACACGACGGGATTCTTTCAGTTTCCTTTTACCAAGTCCACTCACAAGGTTTTGGTCGGCCCGAGGCTATAGTAGAAAGCATTTGTCCAAGATGCCACGCAGCGGAACTGAACCCGGAACCATGGGGTTGATAAGCAAGCTACATACCACGCAGCCACTCCTGCTCCTATAAATAACACTAATTACAAGAATGAAAAAAATTGTAGTGGGGCGGGG
>NC_043015.1:53515754-53520754 GCF_006345805.1 Octopus sinensis | reverse complement strand
GGTTAAATATAAAAACAGCAGAACAATAATCAGTGTACATAAAGGAGTGTACATAAAAAAAGTGTACTAAAAGAGTAATGTTGTATAATAATTAAATATATATAAAAAAGAATATAATACAAGTAAATATAAATATAAGTATAAATTAGATCTTACAGCTGGTTCGGCATGTAGTAGATAGTTAGTCTCATTTTACCAATATTAGCCCTTTACGGTGGTCAATATATAGATAAAATGAGACATTAACAAAAAATATCACAAGGCCTCTTCGGAGATGATGTAATGTAAACACAGTCTACACATATACCACAGGTGGGTGTGGGTGCGTACCCACAATACACATATATATATACATATGAGTGCATATACTCACACTCCTATACATATAAAAAAATATACATTTACATAATGATATAAATAAATAATATAAATTAGTAAACATATATATGTGTTCCACACATAATGTCTCAGTTTTTCGACTTTGATATTTGATTTAGATGTATTTCTCCATTTTCTTATCTTGTATTAGTAATTTGTGGTAAATCATTTTACCTTTGCCCCTATAATACAGTAAAGGAATTGATTGCATCGCAATCATTAACATTTATGTATTAACTTTGTTGGGTACTTCACTAGCAGTATATTGGATACATATATATACACACATTTTTCAGTGGCATTCGGTCGGTTACGACGACGAGGTATACAGTGATTCGATCAGCAGAACAGCCTGCTAGTGAAATTGTGGATATTGAAAATTCCTGAGGCCTAAAAACTTGCTATATATTGTTACTAGAAAAATGCTAAATTTTTGCTTAGATCAGTCAAAGGCACTTATTCTCTCAACCCCACCGCAAACTCAGCTATTGCAAAATATTTACAAAAATCCCCCATTTTCGGAATTTAGGGCGCTTGAGGGAGTAAAGTGTTTTGATTGATCTCAACAAAAATTTGGATATTTTTTAGTAATCAAACATAGCAACATTTTAGATCTCAGACATTTTCAACATTACAAATTTTAAGTTTCACTCCACCCTACTGAACACCTCACAGACCGGCGTATTCTCGACGCTGTTGTTTGGGGGCGAGAATTCAGCATGACAGAAAGTGTGAAAAGACTGGCAATTTGAACTACACGGACAACTCGGTATCACCAGCCGAATAGTCTGGGGTAATGTGAAATAAAGTCTTGCTCAAGGACACAACGCACCATTAGGAATCGAATACAAAACCTTATGATCGTTATCCGAATACCCAAAACACTATGCCATGCTCTTTCACAAATACAGACACACACAAGCGCGAACGCAAAGACAGACAAACAGACAATAGAGAGACAGACAGACAGATATGTTTCTTTATTAGCCACACAGGGCTGCACGCAGACATGACAAATCACAAGGTAGAGCTTTTCTTTTAGGGGGGTAAAAAAAAGGGGGTTTTGTTTTTCGATCAAAAGGGATCGTAAAAGGAAAGAAAGAGGACAAAAAAAGGGGGCGGATAAAATTTTTTTTAAAAGTGGGGGTAGGGAAAGGAAAAAAAATTGATCAATAGGGATCGTTATCACAGAAATGTCAATATGAAGTGTAAAGGGGAGGACAGGTGAGGTTTACCCGTGGAAAGAAAGGCCTACGGAAAAGACCACGGTAACATCGGTCAATGAAGTCACATGTTATATTTCTTTTTTTTTTTTGTAAATAAGCAACTCTCTGTATTAATTTTTACGGTTCATAGAATCATAGTCAAGGTGGCTTCGTCATTCATACGTGCCATCCTTGCTACATTCACCCATCTGTTTTTAAAACATTCACTAGACAAAACTTGCCTCTCTACTCTCACTTTCCTCTTCAAGTGATACTTGAAGAAGTTGATGAGAGATTGACCAGAGAGGAAAGAAATGTGTTGTCTCTAATCCTTTCAGGCGCGTCCACCAGATACATTCTTTCGCCATAGCCACAAGTATGATAAAATAGCTCTTCCTTCCCGTTTGAAGGAAGGAGGTGTGACGATATTAACGATAGACTCGGCTGATAAACCGACACGTCCCACACGTGACAGCAGTCGTTCGACATAAGCCCACAGATCGGAGATTGTTGGATACTGCACGATTGCGTGCAGAGCGGTTTCGTCGCTCTGCCCGCATCTCGGGCAGATCGGCCCCGTGTTTCTCGAGCCATGCCTAAAGAGCTTATCCCGAACGGGTAGCGCTTCTCGGTAGCACCGCCAGGCCAGGGATCTCTGAGATGGATAGATAGATAGATAGATAGATAGATAGATAGATAGAAAGATAGATAGATAGATAGATAGATAGATAGATAGATAGATAGATAGATAGATAGATAGATAGATAGATTCATAAATAGATAGATACATGTGTATCTATCTATACATATATATTTACATACACGTACATATTTATGGATATATATATATATAAATATACACCGACACTTATATAGATCTATGCATGTATGTATATATGTATATATATATATATATATATTATATATATATATATATATAATATATATATATGTATATATATATATATAATATATATATATATATATATATATTATATATATATATATATATATATATATATATATAGGCGCAGGAGTGGCTGGTGGGTAAGAGCTTGCTAACCAACAAAAACATGGTTCCGGGTTCAGTCCCACTGCGTGGCATCTTGGGCGAGTGTCTTCTGCTATAGCCCCGGGCCGACCAATGCCTTGTGAGTGGATTTGGTAGACGGAAACTGAAAGAAGCCTATCGTATATATGTATATATATATATGTGTGTCTGTTTGTGTGTCTGTGTTTGTCCCCCTAGCATTGCTTGACAACCGATGCTAGTGTGTTTACGTCCCCGTTACTTAGCGGTTCGGCAAAAAAAAAGAGACCGATAGAATAAGTACTGGGCTTACAAAGAATAAGTCCCGGGTCGATTTGCTCGACTTAAGGCAGTGCTCCAGCATGGCCGCAGTCAAATGACTGAAACAAGTAAAAGAGTAAAGAGTAAAGAGAATATATATATATATATACATATATATATATATTATATAATTATATAATTATATAATGTAATATTTTGAATTCGCCTTAAATGGTCTTTTTACATACTGAACACTTGGTGAAATTGATTAATTAATTAATTTTACCCTCAATTGTTGATATATATATATATATATATTTGAAAAAAGAAAAAGAATGACTTCACTGGATTTCTAATCAGTTTAATTTATTTCTTAATGTTTTAATTAATATAAATTTTAATTCATAGATCTCGTAAGTTCACAAAGAACTTACTAGATCTATGAACTAAAATTTATATCATTAAAACTTGAGCGTGGAGAATTTTCTTTTTTTAATTTTACTTTGGAGAACTTTCTTGCATTCGTTGTCAAACAGATCTGAGGATGTGGAGTTTTGTGATTCTATATATAGGATCTGGGTGGGTTTGGGGTGGAGGTTGGGATTTGGTAATCAGTGTGGGAGTGAAAGATTGTTGATGAATGATAGCTGAAGGAAAGTAAGGAATGATCAACTAAGGGTAATTGACTGTGGTTGGTGTTGGGAGGTGGTCTGTATATACCATATATATGTGTGTATGTATGTGTGTATATTTAGGTATACACACACACACAACACACACACAGATATATATATATATATATATATATATATATATATATATATATATTAAATGTAGGTATGTATGAACGTGTATAAATGTATATATATATATATAATTGTAAGTGTGTGTGCGTGTTTGCGACTGTGCGTGTGTGCGGGTGTTCGGGTGTAGTTGCGTATATGCATTTAAGTGCATAAGTTGTACGCACACTGAATTTACTAACCTTCGTAGCTAAAGAATTGGACAGTTCTTTAGGATAAATTTATGAATCATCCAATCATTTAACATGCATCGATTAATTCCAGTCGAGTATTTTTGCTCGCTGTTTACCATAAATTAACGCGCCTTCTCGTTGTTACCACTCGACGTATAACTTCAGGAATTCCATTGCTTTAGAATTCCACAAAAGTTCGTAAATGCCACACAATAAAATTACATTTACTAATATAGTTCAGGAATTTTTTTCTAAAATACTTCCAGGAACAAAAGATGAGTAAATTGCCCCAACATTTTCAAATATTCTCATATCGTTTGTCTCCCTCGTTCTTCTGGTTTTCTGCTAATTTTGCTCTCCCCTTCCTTTTTCCGTTTGTACCTCCTAGCTTTCTCACTTTATCCGTCTTCTCTCTCTCTCTCTCTCTCTCTCTCTCTCTCTCTCTCTCTCTCTCTCCCTCTTTCCATGTATCTATCTATCTATCTATCTATCTATCTATCTATCTATCTATCTATCTATCTATCTATCTATCAATATATATATTTATCTTCCCATCTAACTATCTATCTTTTTATCTATCTATCTATCTATCTATCTATCTATCTATCTATCTATCTATCTATCTATCTATCTATCTATCTATCTATATGTCTGTCTGTCTGTCTGTCTATCAATTTATATATCGATCTATTTAGTTATTTATTTATTTACAAATTTATTTACCTATGTCTAACTGGGACGAGATTATGAGTAGGGTGGCTACTCTCACCCAGAAATTGGAGGAGAGGAAGCTATCTCTAAAAGGTCGGGTGTAGGTGGTGAACACGTTCATCGATTGCCGTCGGACCGTCGTGCCTTGTCCCGACCCTACTATTAAGAAACTGGAACGCATATTCTTCCGCTTCTTGTGGAAGGGAAGTGTTCCGATGGTTAGGCGATCCATTTGCTGTCACGACCCGCTAAATGGAGGGCTAAGCATGCCGTGGTTGATGATGCACAGACATGCGCTTTGACTGCGACATCTCGGGTACTTCATAGGTGTGGTTGCCGTTCGTTAGGTGCGCTTTTCCGCAGCTCGTCTCCTTGGCCGAACTACAGTCGTGGATCAAATAGAGACCGAGGCTGTCTATCTATATATCTATTTTTTTTT